>NW_026110313.1:0-105000 GCF_024679095.1 Eriocheir sinensis | reverse complement strand
AAAAGGAAGGAAGAGAGTAAGAAAGGAAGGAGGAAAGATATTGAGCGAGTAATCACTTATAAGAGAAACAAGGAAAAAAAGCCGGAGAAAGGAGAGGTGGCGGAGCGGCGGAGGTCATTAAGTAGTGAGACTTAATGAGGTGATAGTAGGAAAAGTACCTGGCGGAGAGAGAGAGAGAGAGAGAGAGAGAGAGAGAGAGAGAGAGAGAGAGAGAGAGAGAGAGAGAGAGAGAGAGAGAGAGAGAGAGAGAGAGAGAGAGGGGGAGCATTTTATGTCAGCCAGCCATTCAGGTCAGGTCATTACCAAGTCGCGAAAGCTATTGGTTGAGCGGTCGGGAGAGAGGGGGGTGTCCGAAACGGGCTAACGTCCCTGCCAGACCTGGAGGTTACACTTTTATCCTATCCGAATTAGAGGTAAAGTCACCCATGACGGCTACTTCTATTGAAGGACATAAAAAATATAAAAACTACATTAAGTTGCAGTTATCAGAAAAGTTACAAGGAGGAAAATATACTATTATTACATACAGATTAAATTCAATAAAATGTATAACACAAACATTATTGCAGTAACTTCAGCAAAATTAATGTTTGTTAACACCGAGACACTCCAATATGCCTCCCAATGTTGCCAGGAACATCAGAACGAGTTTTGTTGTATAGCATAATATACAAATGAATCAGGAACATCAGATAATAAAAGTTAACAAGGTAATAAGGAACCAAATTTCAAGTGTGAAATCTATAACAGGCTGGAGAACTGTCCCTCCATGACTTTTCACTGCTTGTTAAAACACTGCAGAGGATATATTCTCACGCTTTGGTAACGCTCCGGTAACTCGCACCCTAGCAACGATTGGTTGGGCTGGACAGCCAATCACGTGCGACCTGTGATGCTGTATTTCAGCTTGCACGTGTCGTTTGTTTTGTTTGTTTCCTAAGTCTCCGAGCTGCTTCTTGGTGTGGCGCTTGAAGTCGGAGAACTTCACGCGCACCTCCACGCTGCGCCCGACCCCACTCACGGCGTTGACCTCCTCCACCACAGCTTCCCAAGCTCGTTGTTTGGCTGCAGCGGTGAGGCAAGATGACAGCGGCCCTGTGATGATGTGCCATCTTTGCCGCACCGCTGTGATGAGGGCTAAAACTTCCTCGGTGGAAAAATTGGGCCGCCTTCTCTTCACAGCTGACGCCATGTGTTGAAAGTGAGGCGCGCTGCTGGCGTTAGCGTCGCCGAACCTTCGTCATTATTATCCATACACAACAGAATCCTCACCAAACGACGGAAAACTATGAAGGTAACAGAAACGAGCAGAATATTGTATAAGCGATTATATTTTTATTTCAAAGCTAAATATACAGTTAACGTCCCTTCATTCGTGAAAAAACACATCTAATTGAGGGATTACAACGCTAATTATTTGTTTTCAGGCAGTATTTACCCCTGTACAATACACGTCTTGATTTTGAAGTCTGTGTATTAGTAAACAAACGACACGTGCAAGCTGAAATACAGCATCAAAGGTCGCACGTGACTGGCTGTCCAGCCCAACCAATCGTTGCAAGGGTGCGAGTTACCGGAGCGTTACCAAAGCGTTGATGAATGCCGTGTTTGAAAGATGCCGCAGCTGCGGTAGCGCTCCGGTAAATGTGAGACATACCGGAGGCGTGGCTGGTAAGATTGATGAATCCAGCCCCAGGCTGGTGTTGCGCGAAATAACTCCTCGTACATGACTCATAAGAACATAAGAACATAAGAACGCAGGAGTCTACAAGAGGCCGGTAGGCCTGTACGAGGCAGCTCCTTTGACCCTAAGCTCCCGTGTATCTAACCCCACCTAATATCGCTGTCCATGAATTTATCTAGTCTATTTTTGAATGTGACAATTGTATTGGCACTCACCACATGACTGCTAAGCCTATTCCACTCATCCACCACCCTGTTAGTAAACCAATTTTTGCCTATGTCCCTGTTGAATCTGAATTTATCCAGTTTAAACCCATTACTTCGTGTCCTACCCGGTTCTCTTACCAACAAAACCTTATGAATGTCTCCCTTATTAAAGCCCTTCATCCATTTATAAACCTCGATTATGTCTCCACGTACCCTTCTCCTTTCTAGAGAATGCAAGTTTAACTGTTTGAGTCTTCCCTCATGATGTACAGTTTGATATCATATTTACCCCTCAACGCATTCTTCACCTGACCCGAGTGACCTGACCTCAGATCTTTGCATGGGTATGAAAATACAGTACAGAGCCCATTTATCAACACCATATTTCATCACACCTGGCCTTCCATTGGACGGCAGTGGCGGCCACCGGTGGCTCCGTATGAAAGCTCCCGTTGGAAACAATGCTTTACAGTGAGTGGCGGCCACTGCGGGTGGCGGCCATTGCTACGCGAGCGAGCCACCGTCAAACCCGGTGACGCCACCGGGCAGCTGCAGTGGCCTCGTGTGAAAGGCGCCATTGAAAAGTATGTGAGGTAACTGGTGACGGTCACTGGTGACGGTCACTGGTGGCGGCCACCGGTAGCCTCGTGAGAAAGAGGCCTTGAACACGAGCATTGAGGGTTGGTAACTGTGCACCTGACGTCATGGGGGAGGAGCTGGGAGGGTTGAGAACTGAGAGGAGTCTGCTTGTGGCCGTGGAGAGCGAGAGTGCCCGTGTAGTATCTCAATTTTGGGGGGTTAATATGGCTTTGTGTGTGGTAGATGGGCGCAACAATCACTTCAGGAAGGACAATAGTTTATATGGATCCCCTTGTGAGCTTGAGGATAGATGGAATAGTAGCGTAACCTCTGCAGAAGTTATTGGTACTCACTGGATGACTCAAGGATGTGTCGGGTAAGTGATGCTCAAGTCTAGTGTAACAAGAGTGTTTTTTTCCCTCGTTGATCTAAATCGTATGTGATTCAGTTCGTAGGAGGTGGGAGTAAGAATAAGACTACAGTAATAGGCTGTCTGCAATGTCGGCGAAGAATATGCCAAGGGAGTGTGTTCAGCGCGTACGAGTAGGTTTGGGCAGACTGAAGCTTCGCTGGGAATGAGCACCGCAGTAACGAGCCACCTTGCCTGTTACCTTCTGTCGAGCTGTTCTGCTTTGTATCGCTGCTTAGGTCCTCCTTGGTACTTCTTGACACTTAGATACCTCACGACGCACTCTTGGTTACTTCACTGCGTACACTTATATACTTCAACCTGCACTGAGCTCTGTTTTTTTCTGGTTGGGCAAATAAATTAGGCCGTTTCGGACACCGCCACCTCCACCCCACCACTCCACTAATAGCTTTTTATTCCCTGCCGATTTTTTCATAGAATTATGACGCTACTGTAAAAAGAAACAATGCCACCTGACAAAGAAAATTCTCCTGAAGATGAAGGTATCAATAGATTTTTGGTAAGTTAGAAAGGAAGGGAGGTAAGCAAGCTTTTATACAAAATTGTAGGCGATGGACGAGTGGCTTCGTAGCGTAAAAGCACATATAGCCTAATATTACAATTTAATAAGTTCGTATAAAAACTTGCTTACCTCCCTTCCTTTCTAACGTATCGATAATCTGTTGACACCATCATATTCAGGAGAATTTTCTTTATCAAGTGGCACTGTTTGTTTTTACAGTAGCTTAATAATTATATGGAAAATTGGCATGGAATAAAAAGTGGTATAAACCTTTATAACTCGTCTTTGACTTCAACTCGCATTATTTCCTTTATTTTTTGCCAGTTTAAGTTGTTTTCAACACAGTCATAATCTGCAATCTTTCTCTTGTCCAATGATGAAAAAGACAAGTATGTTTTACGCGACATGAGTTGGCTACGAAGCACAAAAGTAAAACTTGTAGTGTGGCGAGGTCTGTTTCCATGATCGCGTCTCTCTCTCTCTCTCTTGCCCCTTGCTGCATGCGGACATTCCAGTCTATATCAAAATCATACATGCTACTATGCTTATAATCATATAAAATGTCAATGTGGAGCTGTTGATCCAAAATCATTGCGTAGCACGCCAAATACTACTGCATTGAGTAATTATATACAGTAGTAGTGAGCAGGAATGATTTGTATCGTCTTTGGTAGAGCAGCGGCGCATTGCATACCTCACAGCAAAAGTGGTACATGGCAACTTTGCATCGTTCATCATCATTTTAACAGAGATGTCTTTGGCTTCAAGCTTAAGAAAATCCTTTAAAAAGTACTTTTCATCTACTCCTTTTTGGACTATTGCTACTCACGCACTGTTGTTAATAATAAGGCAACAATATATTAATTTCATATATTTGTTACATAGAAACTTTATGACGTCATTCTCCAAGCCCTTCCTGCGTCGTGACTGGCTCGGTCTGGCTGACACATCTGACTGTTGATTGGCTGGTTGTGGGTATGGGCCGAGCCAGTGTACAGTTCCGAATAATGCGTCCCGGGGTGATAGGCTCTTTTCACCACAGACTCAGGGGCAGCGCTGCCAAATTGTCGTACTATGAACATTACATTTATCATTTTTAGGCTCCAATATTGTCGTAACCACACAAATAACGATAGAAAATTAGTTATCGTTAAAACGACTAAATATAGATGGTTTTCGTTCTTTTTGCTTGAGTATCGTTCAGAAACTACGAAAATGCAATGCGATAAGTACGATAATCTGGCAACGCTGCTCAGGGGCCGGTACGACGGAGGTGAGCACCGCGGCCACGAGTAACTATAGCCCATGTACCAAACTTTACCTTACCTTACCTTACCTTACCTAACCTAACCTAACCTAACCTAACCTAACCATACCTTACCTTACCTTAGCCCTTTGTTCCTCGGTGTGCCAACTCTCACCACGCCGCTGTAAGATAAGCTAATAGATTGCCTGTCACATTCACCTTTAATATGACGAACTAATACACTGTTACATACATACTGATAATAACACACTCCCTTGCCCTTCCCTTAGCCCTTTACTCTTAGCCTTGCCTTAGCCCTTCGCTCCTCGGTGTGACAACTCGCCCGTCACGCCACTGTTATGACGGCCGTGTGTGTCGAGCAAACTCCCGGCAAACACACGGTAAGCCCAAGTGGCCATTATGTGGAAGACTGAGCCATTCCTCCCGCACCAGCCTCACCGACACCCACACGCCTCCCGCCGTGACCCCGAGGCTGGGTGTGCGCCGATCACAGTGCCGGCGGTGTCGTGAGGTGTCGGGGAGCTTCATTAGGCATGTGCTTTGGTGAGGGAGACGTAAAGGGGCTTAGATTTGCACTCGTGTATCAGATGTTATTCGTGGCTCTTTCCACATTAACATTAAAGGTGAACATGCTTAACATTTTAGTTTTGGTTCTTGACCCGTCGGCTGCGATTGGCACGGATATGACTTTCACCGGTGGCCTGGTAACATATAGTCCCAGTTCTTTCTCTGCCTCTGTGGTGGATAGTGGAGTGTTTTCCATGTGGTATTGGTGTACTGGATATATCCCCTCCCAAGGTGCATGACTTTACATTTTTCTTCATTGAATTGTAGCAGCCACTTTTTGTTCAATCCCTGTAGCATGGTGATGTCTTCTGGTAGGAAATCCGCATCCTAGGAGTTAAGTTGTCTCGCGAGTAAAGTGATGGTGGTTTTGGTGATGATGCGAAGATGGTACGTAAGAAACATTGATTTACAGGTACCAGATTCCAGTGGCGTTAATTTTCAGTATCAATAAGAGTGAATAAGAGAGCAGGTCGTGTCGTGCATGCGAAGAACTGCTAACAGATAGATAACGGAAGTAACAGAATGGCAGCCTAAAAATTATAGAAGTCAGGGGAGACGGAGGACCAGGTGAAGGGGTGGAATTAGAGCATTTACCGGAGCACGATGAGAGAGAGAGAGAGAGAGAGAGAGAGAGAGAGAGAGAGAGAGAGAGAGAGAGAGAGAGAGAGAAGAAAAGAAAAGAAAAAAAAAGAAAACGAGGTGGAAGAAGAAAAAGGAGAAGAAGATGAAGGAGAAGATGAACAAGAATAAGAAGAAAAAGAGAGGGAGAGAGAGAGAACCTTTACCCTGAAGTAAACAACCAGTGACCGAAGAAAATGAAGATGATGAACGAAAAAGATGAGAAAGAAACATTGGCAGCAGCAACGGCGGCGTGTGTGAATCGAGCCCGAGCCATGAATCACAGTTATTGGCCCTAATGAACATTGATACAGCTGCTACAGGAAACAAGCGTCGCCCGTGATGGATGTGGTTGTGGCCCCGAGCATGCATTGTGTGACGTTGTTTTAGCTTCTCGCGTGAGGCTTAGGAAGGGACGGAGAGAGAGAGAGAGAGAGAGAGAGAGAGAGAGAGAGAGAGAGAGAGAGAGAGAGAGAGAGAGAGAGAGCATGGGGGAGGGAAAGATGTGGAGAAATGAAGAAAAGGAAGGCAGGAAGGAAGAGAAAAGAGATGAAGAAGTATAAGATGAAGAAGAGGAGAGGGAAAAAGATGCAAGAGGAAGGAAAAATATGTAGAAATGAAGATAAGGAAGAACACTTAGGAGGAGAAAAAGGCAGAAACGAAGAGAAAAAAGATGAAGAGGATGAGGAAGAGGAGAGGTAGAGAGATGCAAGGGAAATGAAAGATATGTAGAAATGAAGAAAAGGAAGAACGCTAAGGAGAGAAAGATAGGAAGAAAGAGGAAAGAGATGAAGAAGAAAAGAATTAGGAAGAGGAGAGGGAGAGAGATGCAAGAAGGAAAGCCATGGAGAAGTGAAGAGAAGATAAGAGAGGGAGGGGGGAGAGAGTGGCAGGAAGGAAGGAAGAGAGAAAGGGTGGCTGGCTCTCCTCCTCCTTCAGAAACCTGTCTCTTATTTCCTCACCTTGATTTTCCACGTTATAAAATGGAGACTCATTTAGTCATCCATTTTCTCTGTATTTTTTGGGAGGGTCAGTTTTCGTTTTCTTTCATATTCCTTTCTATTTAAATTTAACTCTCTCTCTCTCTCTCTCTTCAATAAATATCGTGTAAACCGTAGAGGCGGTGGCGTCGCCCTTTATGTCAAAAGCTATTTGCAACCCACTGACAAAACACCGAGAAACAGTAACGTTGAACATTTGTGCGTGCGAGTAAACATTGCAAAAGTCAATTTAAATATATGTCACCTACAGACCCCCCGGGCAATCATTCGATGACGACCTTGAAATGTACAGCGTCTTAAGGCAGTCACTTAATAACAACGACTCACTGATACTAGGAGACTTTAACCTCCCCCATATCGACTGGGCGACACTGTCAGGTACAGAAGGCGAGTCACATAGAATGATCGAATTTCTAGAAGAAAATTATCTAAGCCAAATGGTTTCTGAGCCAACTCGACCAAATAATATACTCGACCTTGTTATAACGACCCAAGATAACCTAGTCAGTAGTGTCACGGTAGGAGAACACCTCGGTTCTTGCGATCATAAATTAGTGCGCGTCGACATTAGAGCTCAATCATCAGTGACTGAAAATAAAGTAAAGGTGCCCAATTTCAAAAGAGCTAACTTCGTAGAAATCCGACAAAAACTAACAGAAATACAACTATCAGATGACGGCAACGTAGATGAAGCCTGGCTAAGCCTTAAAAATCACTTACTCACTCAGCAGAACACATTCGTCCCCTTGTGCGAGAAGCGAATTAACACTAATAAAAGCCCACCGTGGTTTAATAGCGAAATTAAACAATCAGTCAATGAAAGAAAATTGTTTTACAGGCTAAAGAAAGAAGAAAGCACGCCCGAAAACATTAGACTTTATAATGATGCCAGGCGACGAGTAAAAAGACTAGTAGGTCAGGCAAAGCTTAGATATGAAGAAAATATTGCAGCCAACTGTAAAAATAATCCGAAATCTTTCTCCAGTTACATAAACAACAGAAAGGCGATCAAAAGTGGTATTGGACCTTTAACAAACAGCGACGGTGCACTAGTGACTGACAGCCAACACATTGCAAACCTCTTAAACAATTACTTTTCCTCGGTGTTTAATACTAACAGTCTTCCTCTCGCTACCAACAACACCAGTACTATTGTAAATCTCGAGCATGCATTGCCTAATTTTGAAATAACAACCGATGAAGTCCTTAAAGCTCTCCATTCACTTAAAACAAATAAAAGTCCCGGACCCGACAAAGTATATCCTATACTGCTTAAAGAAACAAAGAGCGAAATACTCTCCTCCCTCACTACCGTATTCAATATGTCCTTGCGACAAGGCATCGTCCTTCGGATTGGAAAAAGGCTAACGTGACACCGATTTTTAGGAAAGGAGACAAAAAAATGCCAGGTAACTACCGACCCATTAGTCTAACTTCAATTGTAGGTAAGCTACTCGAGCATAATTAGAGACAAAATTGTGAGTTACCTCGAAAGACACTCATTAATTGGGGATTCACAACATGGCTTCCGTAACAAAAGATTCTGCCTGTCAAACCTATTGACCTTTTATAACGATCTCTTCTCAATTTATGACGTAATCAAATCATTGGACGTAGTCTATCTTGATTTCCAGAAAGCGTTTGATAAAGTCCCACATCATAAATTACTTTATAAATTAAAGCAAATAGGCATTGACGGTCAAGTAAACCAATGGATCGCGAATTGGTTGAGCAACAGACAACAAAGAGTAGTGATTGACGGATTTAACTCAGAGTGGGCGCCGGTCACTAGTGGCGTCCCTCAGGGCTCGGTTCTTGGCCCAGTGCTCTTCATTATTTACATCAACGACGTGGATGTTGGACTCAATAATCGCATTAGTAAATTTGCAGACGACACAAAGATTGGTATCTCGGTTCTCACTGACGAAGACAGGCAAAGCCTCCAAGAGGATTTGCACAAAATTTCAGCTTGGTCGGATAAATGGGAGATGCCCTTTAACGTAGACAAGTGCCAGGTCCTTCAAGTTGGAACCAAAAATAAAAAGTTCGATAACGAAATACGCGGCGTTAAACTCACAAGTGTTCAATGCGTTAAGGACCTGGGGATTAAAATCGCGTCAAACCTCAAATTCTCACATCAATGCATCGATGCAGCAAATAAAGCGAACAGAATGTTGGGCTTCATTAAAAGAAACTTTTTATTCAAAAATAAAGATGTAATATTTCCGCTCTACAATAGTTTAGTCAGACCCCACTTGGAATATGCGGTACAGTTTTGGTCTCCCCACCATGCAAAGGACATTGCTAAACTAGAAGGTGTTCAGCGTCGAGCAACAAAAATGATCCCTTCCTTGCGCAACAAATCCTACGAAGAAAGGCTTTCCACCCTTAACATGTTCTCTCTTGAGAAACGTCGCCTCCGAGGAAAACTGATCGAATGTTTTAAAATACTTAATGGTTTCACGAATGTAGACAGAACAAAATTGTTTATGATCGATGACACTTTGCGAACGAGGAACAATGGCACAAAACTCAAATGTAGACAAGTAAATTCAGACTGCACCAAATTTTTCTTCACCAACGTTGTAGTGCGAGAATGGAATAAGCTCCCACCATCAGTGGTCTAGTGTAACACGATTGACTCCTTTAAAAACAAGCTCGACCGTCACTTCCTTGAACTTAATATTAACTAGAGTAGAAAAGCAACGTTTTGGAGCCATCTGATTAATGTAAAATCACTTAGGTTTAAGGACAGACCACCTAGTCTGGACCATGGGGTCTGTGTGGTCTGATTTTCTATGTAAATCTCTCTCTCTCTCTCTCTCTCTCTCTCTCTCTCTCTCTCTCTCTCTCTCTCTCTCTCTCACACACACACACACACACACACACACACATAGCGTATATGAGTAATATTTTGCGTTGGTTGTGGCAGCAAACACTTATAAATTTCCACGTCATATGAGGTTCGCATTGTCCTGTTTCGGTGTAGACCAGAGCAGAATCAGAATATAAATGGACGTCACTGTTCCGTCTCCTAACAGGTCACAACAAAACCAACACACGAAGATACACAGCGAGCAAGCCTTGTCGAGCCGGTGTGTGCACGCAAAACAAGGCAGGCAGCCACACCCTCACCTGCACGAGTGTGGCCTCGGGGTGGGCATGAGCCTTTAGCAGCAAGCCCTCGTCCTGTGCTTCCCTCCGTGCCTCCGTGCTGAACAAAGGCAGGGAAGGCAAGTCGTGTTGCCGCAGCGGTGAGTGCTTGCCGCTCACAACACGGCGGCGGCGAGTGAGCGGCTTACTGCTCCGGCCCAGCGTCCTCGTGCCGGGAAGTGTTGGCGGAGGGCGTCAGTGTTTGCCTCGGTGGGGAAGCGGCCGCGGGATTTACATAGATTTACATAGAAAATCAGACCACACAGACCCCATGGTCCAGACTTGGTGGTCTGTCCTTAAACCTAAGTGATTTTACATTAATCAGAAGACTCCAAAACGTTGCATTTCTACTCTAGTTGATATTAAGTTGAAGGAAGTGACGGTCGAGCTTATTTTTGAAGGAGTCAATCGTGTTACACTGGACCACTGACGGTGGAAGCTTATTCCATTCTCGCACTACAACGTTGGTGAAGAAAAATTTGGTGCAGTCTGAATTTACTTGTCTACATCTGAGTTTTACGCCATTGTTCCTCGTGCGCAAAGTGTCATCGATCATAAACAATGTTGATCTGTCTACATTCGTGAAACCATTAAGTATTTTAAAACATTCGATCAGTTTTCCTCGGAGGCGACGTTTCTCAAGAGAGAACATGTTAAGGGTAGAAAGCCTTTCTTCGTAGGATTTGTTGCGCAAGGAAGGGATCATTTTCGTTGCCCGACGCTGAACACCTTCTAATTTAGCAATATCCTTTGCATGGTGGGGAGACCAAAACTGTACCGCATATTCCAAGTGGGGTCTGACTAAACTGTTGTAGAGCGGGAGTATTACATCTTTATTCTTGAATACAAAGTTTCTTTTAATGAAGCCCAACATTCTGTTCGCTTTATTTGCTGCATCGATGCATTGCTGTGAGAATTTGAGGTTTGACGCGATTTTGACCCCAAGTCTTTGACGCATTGAACGCTTTTGAGTTTAACGTCGCGCATTTCGTATTCGAACTTCTTATTCCTCGTTCCAACTTGAAGGACCTGGCACTTGTCTACGTTAAAGGGCATCTCCCATCTATCCGACCAAGCTGAAATTTTGTGCAAATCCTCTTGGAGGCTTTGCCTGTCTTCGTTAGTGAGAACCGAGTTGCCAATCTTTGTGTCGTCTGCAAATTTACTAATGCGGTTATTGAGTCCAACATCCACGTCGTTGATGTAAATAATGAAGAGCACTGGGCCAAGGACCGAGCCCTGAGGGACGCCACTAGTGACCGGCGCCCACTCTGAGTTAAATCCGTCAATCACTACTCTTTGTTGTCTGTTGCTCAACCAATTCGCGATCCATTGGTTTACTTGACCGTCAATACCTATTTGCTTTAATTTGTAAAGTAATTTATGATGCGGGACTTTATCAAACGCTTTCTGAAATCAAGATAGACTACGTCCAGTGATTTGGTTACGTCATAAACAGTGAAGAGGTCGTTATAAAAGGTTAATAGGTTTGATAGGCAGGATCTTTTGTTTCGGAAGCCATGTTGTGAGTCCCCAATCAATGAGTGGCTTTCAAGGTAATTCACAATTTTGTCTCTAATTATGCCCTCAAGTAGCTTACCTACAACCGAAGTTAGACTAATGGGCCTGTAATTACCTGGTACTTGTTTGTCTCCTTTCTTGAAAATCGGTGTCACGTTAGCCTTTTTCCAATCTGAAGGACGATGCCTTGTCGCAAGGACATATTGAATACGGTTGTGAGGGAGGAGAGTATTTCGCTCTTTGTTTCTTTCAGCAGAGTTGGATATACTTTGTCAGGTCCAGGACTTTTATTTGTTTTAAGTGAATGGAGAGCTTTAAGGACTTCATCGGTTGTTATTTCAAAATTAGGCAATGCATGCTCGAGATTTACAATAGTACTGGTGTTGGTGGTAGCGAGAGGAAGACTGTTAGTATTAAACACCGAGGAAAAGTAATTGTTTAAGAGGTTTGCAATGTGTTGGCTGTCAGTCACTAGTGCACAGTCGCTGTTTGTTAAAGGTCCAATACCACTTTTGATCGCCTTTCTGTTGTTTATGTAACTGAAGAAAGATTTCGGATTATTTTTACAGTTGGCTGCAATATTTTCTTCGTATCTACGCTTTGCCTGACCTACTAGTCTTTTTACTCGTCGCCTGGCATCATTATAAAGTCTAATGTTTTCGGGCGTGCTTTGTTCTTTCTTTAACCTGTAAAACAATTTTCTCTCATTGACTGATTGTTTAATTTCGCTATTAAACCACGGTGGGCTTTTATTAGTGTTAATTCTCGCACAAGGGGACGAATGTGTTCTGCTGAGTGAGTAAGTGATTTTTAAGGCTTAGCCAGGCTTCCTCTACGTTGCCGTCATCTGATAGTTGTATTTCTGTTAGTTTTTGTCGGATTTCTACGAAGTTAGCTCTTTTGAAATTGGGCACCTTTACTTTATTTTCAGTCACTGATGATTGAGCTTTAATGTCGACGCGCACTAATTTATGATCGCAAGAACCGAGGTGTTCTCCTACCGTGACACTACTGATTAGGTTATCTTGGGTCGTTATAACAAGGTCGAGTATATTATTTTGTCGAGTTGGCTCAGAAACCATTTGGCTTAAATAATTTTCTTCTAGAAATTCGATCATTCTATGTGACTCGCCTTCTGTACCTGACAGTGTCGCCCAGTCGAGATGGGGGAGGTTAAAGTCTCCTAATATCAGTGAGTCGCTGTTATTAAGTGACTGCCTTAAGACGCTGTACATTTCAAGGTCGTCATCGAGTGATTGCCCGGGAGGTCTGTAGGTGACAGATATATTTAAGTTGACTTTTGCAATGTTTACTCGCACGCACAAATGTTCAACGTTACTGTTTCCCGGTGTTTTGTCAGTGGGTTGCAAATAGCTTTTGACATAAAGGGCGACGCCACCGCCTCTACGGTTTACACGATCTTTGTTGAAGAGTCTGTAGCCATCTATGCTGTATTCGGAACTTAAATCAATATTTGTGGTGTCGATAAATGTTTCGGTTATAGCAATTATGTCAAAATTTTCTGTTAAAGCAAGACATCTCAGTTCATCAAATTTGTTTCTTAGGCTACGCGCATTGAAACTAAGGATTTTTAAGTTATCTAGAGGCTTAGTAATAGAGGTGGTGGTACTTGCGGGATCACGGTTACGGGTTTGTTGCGATGCACGGCGTCTATTTACACGGGTGGGGTGGAGGGACGTGGCCGTGACTCGTTTTTTGTTCGGATGACGCGCACTGCTTCGTTGAGGAGCCTTCCGAGTCTGGCTGCCCCGATGGGAGAAAGGTGCAATCCGTCCCTGTGAAAGAGCTCATTTTGTCCATAGAAATTGTCCCATGTGTTGAGGAACTCCACGTCAAGCTCCCTGCAAAGAGTCTGTAAGCGGTTGTTTAGGCTGAAGGCCTTACTGAAAAAGTCGCTCTCCGCCCAAATCCGTGGTAGAACTCCTGAAATCAAAATGTTAGGGGATTTAGTCTTATACTGCTGGATGAGCCTACGGTACTTCTCCAGGAGTTCCTCAGACCGGGTCGTGGTGATGTCGTTCGTACCTGTGTGAATAACAAACAGTGAATCATTAGTAGCCTGGGGGGAGATCTCCTCAAGAGCAGCAGTTATGTCGTCGATCCCAGCACCAGGATAGCAATAGTTCCGTCTTCGACGAGGAACTCTGCCGGAGAACTCAACGACCTGCTGGCGAATCATGGAGTCACCCACCAGGAAGGTGCTCTCCTGCTCCTCGTCCTCCTCCAGAATGGCAAACCTGTTGAAGCAATGAACAGGATAAATCGCTTGTCTGGCTGGTTTGGCTCCTCCATTCACGACGGTGAAGCCATCATGGGCGGTGCCACTAGCATCCTCCCGTTGCGTGGTGTTGTCCGCTGGTGTCGACGGTACCGCTGAGGGCAAGGGGGCGGTTGGAGAAGGGTTTGGCACCACAGCAACGTTAGCCTGGATGAATTCCTGCAAGGAGGCAACAGTGCGAGAAAGCTCTATTATTTTATTCTGACCTGCTTCCATCTTCTCTTCTTGCTCCTGCAGTCTGGTCTCGAGATGCTGCCTGGTGAGAGAAAGCTCTATTATTTTATTCTGGCCTTCTTCCATCTTCTCTTCCTGCTCCTGCAGTCTTGTCTCGAGATGCTGCCTGGACAGACACAGTCGACAGACAGCAGAACGCCCTGTAAAAAAGTGAGCTGAGAAGCTACCGTTACAAGTACTGCACTTCTTAGGCGCCATCTTAGCTGAAATGAAAGAGATAAAAACACAGAGTGAAGGGGATTAGGAAAGGGGGTGAGGTGTGTGAGAGGTAGTTTAGTAATGGAGGAAAAGTGAGAGAGAGGAGTAGGAAGGGATGTGAGGTGAGTAAAGAGGGGGAAAGAGAGGTGTGTGAGATCAAGGAGGGTTAGTAAATAGGTGAGGTGGGTGATAGTAGGAGTAGGAAGGGATGTGAGGTGAGTAAAGAGGGGGCAAGGGAGGCGGTGAGTGAGGTGTGTGAGATCAAGGAGGGTTAGGAAATAGGTGAGGTGGGAGAGAGGAGGAGTAGGAAGAGATGTGAGGTGAGTAAAGAGGGGGAAAGAGAGGCGGTGAGTGAGGTGTGTGAGATCAAGGAGGGTTAGGAAATAGGTGAGGTGGGAGAGAGGAGGAGTAGGAAGGGATGTGAGGTGAGTAAAGAGGGGGAAAGGGAGGCGGTGAGTGAGGTGTGTGAGATCAAGGAGGGTTAGGAAATAGGTGAGATGAGTGAGAGGGAGTTTGGGAAAGGCGGTAAGTGGGAGAGAGGAGGAGTAGGAAGGGATGAGAGGTGAGTGAGGTGTGTGAGAACAAGAAAGGTTAAGAAAGAGGCGAGGTAAGGTGGGTGAAGGGATGGGTAAATAGGATGTGAGGTAAGGTGAGTGAGGGGGGGAGGGCTTAGAAATATGTGGAGGTGAGGGAGGAGTAGGGGATGAAGAGGAGCAAAAGGGATGTGAGGTGAGCGAGGGTGGGGGGGGGCTTAGGTGAGGTGAGGGAAAGGGGTGTAGGAAGTGTTAATCCTCTAGGGGATTTAAAGAGGGTGTAATGAGGAGGAGCAGATTGAATCCTCAGGGAATTCAAAGGGTGGGTTGTCGACATCCAAATCACGCGTGAGACACTCGGGAACACAAAGTCACACTCGGGACTCACGAAACACTCAGAAACCCAAGCACAAGCACGACTAAACACCCTCAAGTCACTCGCAAAAACACCGGAAGTACAACAGCACACTCAAAACACTTTGAAACCCACGCAGAGCACTATAAACATTCAAATCACACGTAAAAGCACTGGAAACACAACACACTCGAAACGCAGAACACTCGAAAACAGCCAAATCACACGCAGAAACACCGGAAACAAAACAGCACACTCAAAACGCTCTGAAACCCACGCAGTACACTTAGAAGCAGCCAAATCACACGCAAAAACACCGGAAACACAACACACTTGAATCACTCTGAAACCCACGCAGAACACCCTAAAACACCCAGATCACACGCAAAAACACCGGAAACACAACACACTTGAATCACTCTGAAACCCACGCAGAACACCCGGAAACAGCCAGATCACACGCAAAAACACCGGAAACACAACGCACTTGAATCACTCTGAAACCCACGCAGAACACCCGGAAACAGCCAGATCACACGCAAAAACACCGGAAACACAACACACTTGAATCACTCTGAAACCCACGCAGAACACCCGGAAACAGCCAGATCACACGCAAAAACACCGGAAACACAACACACTTGAATCACTCTGAAACCCACGCAGAACACCCGGAGACAGCCAGATCACACGCAAAAACACCGGAAACACAAATCACAGAGGCAACCACAGGCAGAAACCACAAGCGAACACACACCAAACACGTGTCGGGAAATCACAGGCAACACACAAGGTCCACAAGCGAGAACACACAAACGCCCAAGAGCACGACGAAAACACAGGGCAAGCGATGTTGTGGGGCGCAGCGGGGTGAGGTCACGACCTTCTCTCAGCAGAGGTCGGGTGTGAATGGATGCCAGCCACGCGGAGAGCTGGACCCATAATCCCAAACGTTTCGACGCCTTAGTATATCTATTCAAAGAGGCTCTCGTAGAAGTTGCATGTGTGGTTTCATATCTCTGGGGGTAGTTATGCAAAGTTTCTACGCCATGAACAGGTAAAACACGCTTGAGAACCCGATGTATCTTATAATTGGCCTTTAAAAATTATTATATCAAAGAGTCCGAGGCGGTTGAGAATACGAGCCCTGGACCGCAATACTCAGCTTCACAGGGCCGTCCTCTTAAGCATGCCAGAGCCCAAGTACACATATTTGACAAGGTTTTCGTAGCAGCTGTGTGCCTTTCCAGAGGTAGTTTTATGGCTGGTGGTAGTTTGACCCTTCTTCTGTACCATGAACCTAAAAAACACTCATTAGAACCCGACTGATCATTTTGGCCTTTTGAAATAGATGATGTGAGGGGTGAAAGCATCGGACAATACCGGTCATAGAGTTAGAAATACTAGGATATAAGACGTGGTGTTTGCGTTTAAGGTTTTAGATGGATGGAAAACGAAGAACATTTTGTGGAGAGATATTCATTCGATCTTGAGTGGGAGAGGCTGAGGTTAGGGGGTACGTATGATACTTATTGAGGTTGTCATTCTATATAGACGGAAATAGTAAATGGAAAAGATTGCGGAGTTACATTTACTGGTTTCGTTGTCAGAGATACGTATGATTCTTACTGTGGTTGTCATTCTATATAGACGGACACAGTAAATGGAAAAGATTGCTGAGTTACATTTACCCGTTTTGTTGTCAGAGATACGTATGATACTTAGTGAGGCAATCATCCTCTATAGGCGGACACAGTAAATAGGGAAAGAGAGCTGAGGTACTTGACCCGCATCGTTGTCTAAGGCATGTGTCCTGTACGCCGCTTGTGTAGCATAAAACATTTTAAATATAATTTACTGACTGTCACCAATGGCACGATTAACTTTATTACCTACTGAATCATTAATATTTTCACCCGGTATGCATCGTTATTTAAATGCTACACTGTTCACCTCTAACTCTCGTAGACATTGTTTGTACAGGCCGGCCACTGCCCCGCTAGGCCTCTTGTGCCCAGCCTGGAACTGAATTACGAGTGCTGAACTTTTTTGTCGCGCTGTGCATTGCCAGGCCGGAGAGTATTGCAATAGTGGATAAAATCGCTGTATTATTATTGCTATTAGTATTAAAAATTACGTTTTCATTAATTTATTACTCCTATTGTGTGTGTGTGTGTGTGTGTGTGTGTGTGTGTGTGTGTGTGTGTGTGTGTGTGTGTGTGTGTGACTGTGTGCTTGATTGCATGCGTTATGAAGATCCTTCCTGTGTAATTATTGGGACAGCATAAAATGGATAACTTTTCAAGAGGTGACCCAAAACTTAGCGTTCGTTAAGCACAAGGCCGCGAATGTGATCAGCGCGGCGATAAAACTATTTATAAATTTGCACAAATGACGAAGTTGCCTTGTAACCAGACTGACAAAACCTTGCAGCGTCACTTCGCCCCGTGTCAAGAGCCCTGGAGTGGCGGCACACGCTCGGGCGGCCGCGGACAGAATGGATCCCTGTCCCTTTTTAGACTGCGGTACAATAGATTCATTCAGAAAACAAATACACACTCACTTGTCACCACAACACACCAACACTAACAATTACACTTGATTCACTTCCCTCCCCTGCACACTCGGCTCCCCCGTCCCCCCAACAGCCAACAAATATGCGTGTTATGCACCTGTACGGATGCCCTGCTCATTATTGTCCAAATCCAGATCCAGATCCATTAGTTGATAAGAAACCAGCCGGGCGGTCATTAAGGTCGCACGCCACGCACGCCAGTCTAGGCCGTACGCACAGCAGCAGGAGAGCCCCCTTGGGTGTGCGGGGCGTCGGCGGGCCACTAGCGGGAGGGGCCGCGGCCACCCTGCCCAGCGGGGTCATTGGGAGCTAAAAGCAGCGGAAATCATGCACCATTGGCCACTGTCCGCTCGAGCTCCCGCGGCCCACCCAGCTGGCGTCTTCAGGGCCGAGCCTCGAGGGCCAAGTTGTCTCAAGAGGAAACCAAGACAGCGGCTTCGCAGGACTCCTCCGTCTTCCACAAAAGATGATTTTTGGAGCTCAATTTTCCTGTGCGTGGTATTAATGATGCGTCGCCGGTAAACTGACGCCTCTGATTAATGGTTTGCTGCCCAACTTTTATGCTCAGGTAACAGGAAGCGGCGGCAGCTTTTTCGTGTCGTACTCAACACGGAGGCATCGCACGGCACACATTGCTGCACCGCAGTCATAATACAAATTTCACATTATCGTTTTACAAGCTTTCCAGGAACCTGTTTTGCATTTGCATCGTGTTCTGTGGTCAATTAGCGTCGTGACGGGTCGGTTCCGCGCCGCGGCAGCACGCAAGGCTGTGGCAGAGAGCGCCGATAAGTTTTACTCTCGTGCCCGGCGACCGCAGACCCACACACTGCCACGGCCCGCTGTGCTGTGGCCAAAGTGTGGCAGTTGTTGTAAGGCGTGTGTCGTTCCAGGGAGTTTTTGGGTCACATTCTTAAATATTTCGTCGCCCAAACACATACATTTTACAAGGGTTTCGCAGGAGTCGTGGGCTTTTCTAAGGGTAGTTATATGAGTCTGGTGCTAGTTTGACAAAGCCTGTGTACCATGAACGTGAAAAAACGCTCATGAGGACGCGTCTTACCTCTTTTTTGGCCTAAGAAGTAAATTATGTAAGAGGTGGAAGCGTCTAAGAATGCTCACATATGTTCAGGAATATAATCGTTCATGTTTGACTCATTTATCATCATGAGTGTTAGCAATATAACTTTGATGATCGATGCCTTAGATTGACACGTAAATAAACAGTTCCTGTGCAGTCTTTGTGAATTTAGTGATGATCTTTATACATATTGCAAGAAGACACTTTGACTCAGGTATAGCGTCAGAGCACTTTGTTCCTCGCCTAACCCGCCCGCGTATTTCCCTTCTCTGCACGGGTATGTGGCGCCCGCTCTTGAACAGGGCTTGTTAGGTTAGGTTAGGTTAAGTCAAGTTAAGTTAGGTTAAGTTAAGTTAGGTGTAGGTAGGATGTCTTAGGGTAATTTTGAGTGGGAATTACAATGAGAGTATTTTCCAGAACATCCCGTGGTTAGTTTCGAAGGTACAGCCGAGCGTCTTCACTCAGGAACCACACACCCTTAGAGAGATTGGGAAGGTGCCGCCCGCCCAGTCCGCCTCGCGTGACGGCGCCGCGGCTCGGGTGATAGTTATTCAGGACTCGTGCGAACCAAAAGCAAAGTTCGGTCGCTGCAAATAATAAGTTGTGATTCTCGAACTGACCGCTTTTAGTCCCCCTCTCTACCCCGCCCCGACCCCCTCTCGCCCCAACTCCCTCTCTGCCCCTCTCCAATCCCCCTTTCGCCCCAACCTCCCTAGCCCCAACCCCCTCTCTGCCCCGCCCCAACCCCCATTTCTGTCCCCTGATTCAATGAGCGAAGAGTTTGATAAAATGGACCTCAGTCTCTATCATGCGGAGTTTCTCTTGTGGCAACTCAGTACTATTTATTTTTTTATATGAGCAGTTTTTAGCAGGTTTCTTTTTTTATATTTTTTCCCTTGAGCTGCTTCCCTTACTGTACGAAGAATTAGTTAACCCGGTGCCAAACTACCCACGTCAACTGAAGTGCCCTGTGTCTCGAGGTCAAGGGTACTCCCCCACCACAGGCTCAAAGGACCAACGGAACGGAGATGAGCACCGCCGCCACGCGCAGCTATAGCGTGTGCACCGCCTTTTACATGAGTGTATTCGTAAAACTTCACCTCAACAAACATTATATTTTCTGCACATGTTTTAGCCAACGTCTCTCCTTGCTGTCCTCCGCCTCTGTACAGCGTCGTGACTCCGGCTTGTGTCTGCCCTGCCTTGACTTTTTCAAGGAGTGTATTCGTAAATGAGTGTATTTTTTATTTTTATTTATTTACACCGTTACACAATAAGGGAGTACTACATAATGAATTAAGTTCACATATCACTATAGGCCAAAGACAGCTTCATTACAACTGCCTATCTTAAGGCCTGCCCTTAAAAACATTATTCTCTCTGCACGAGTTTTAGCCAGCGTCTCTTTTGCTTGGAGTCCTTCGCCTTTCTACTTAGCGAGAAGGTCCGGCGAGTTAACGCGTCGCTGGCTGTGTCGTGCATGTGAGGTGGAGGCGGAGGCGGAGGAGCGGGGAAGGGAGGAGAGAGGAGGGAACAAGGGGGCCAGGAAGTGACACAGGCGGCCGGGAAGCGACTTAATTACAGGTCCTCCTCGGAGCGAAGGTCTAGCCCAGGGCGCCGCCACGCTAACGATGCTGTCACACTGCCGCGGGCAAAAATACCTCCGTCTCATTCAGCTAACTAGGCAAGAATGGAGCGGGTGGTGAAGGCCGTGAAATATGAGGCTGATTATTATTAACGACGCCCATTGCTTGGTGTTGTTGCTGTCCCCTGAGTAAAAGGAAGGTAGAGAGGTTAAGGAAGGAGGCTCAGTACATGTTGATTATCACTGTTCATCTTTCTCAGAGGTATAATAAGTAAGTAAAGTGAAGTTTGGGGCGTACGTTATAGCTGCGCGTTGCCTCGGTGTTCATCTCCTTACCCTTAATCGTCCTCAGAGGTGTGGTATCCACGTGTTTGGAGTAAGCTGGTTGGTCCTCTAAGCCCCGAGGTGTAAGGAACCATTCTTTAAGGGGCTATTACACTGGCCAAATTTTCCGTGGATCTTCAGTCAAACCACGATATCCGCTGGCGTGGTTTTCATTTGTTTCTTGTTATTGCTGCTGCAGATGATGGTGAGTGATACCGTCGTCCTTCAGCCTCGTGAGATCGCGGACACGTCAGAAAAACACCGGAAATACGAGATCAACGCCAGCAGAAATCGTGGTTTGACTGAAGATCCACGGAAAATTTGCCGAGTGTAATAGCCCTTTTACTCATCCTGGCTCGAGTGTGAAGGCCAGGCATGTGTTATAGTGGTGAGGGCTGACTCGTCCTCTATTCATCAGTGGGTTATGAAAGCTTTGTTATGTGCGATTAATTTATAAGGATCTGGGCCCATATTCTCAAACGTTTCGACACCTTAGTACATCTAGTTAAAAGGCTCTATAGTAAAATTTATAGGGATTTTTATGGGTGGTTTCAGGACTCTGGAGGTAGTTTTGCGAGGTTTCTGTGCCATAAACGGGAAAACACTTATGAGGAACTGTCTTAGCTTCTTCTTGGCCTTCAAAAGTATTAGTATTAAGAGCCTGAAGCGTTTGAGAATACGAGTCCTGATTAGTCAGTGGCTCTTTGGAACGATGAAGGGAAGGGAAGGAGGGAGTGAGGAAGCAGAAATGGAAGAAAGAACAAAGAGCTAAACAGGAGGAAGAAGGAAGAATGAGGAGATTAACAAGGGAAATTTTGAGTGCGTGAAAGAGCCTAGCGTAGCGTCGGGTTTTAGGTGTAATCCCGCGGGTACAGACGAGGTGTACCAAGTTGGACCGCTTGATGCACCGCCTGCTTACAACTCGCACCACAGTAAACACCGGCCCGAGGAGCTTCAGTAAATGCATGTGTCTTTGTGAATAGCGTGTGTGTATGGGGGGGGGGGTGAAGGGGGGGGCTGTATGTGTGTGTGTGTGTGTGTGTGTGTGTGTGTGTGGATTAAGTTTTGTGTAGTTTTTGTATATTATGGAAGTTATTTTTTGTTATTCCCAATTTGATGTTAAACTTGTAACGTATTATGAGAAATGGTTTTACACACACACACACACCAGCAAAACATACAGGCGGTAGGCAGCGCTGACAGCTCTTTCGTCGACCCTTCCGTGGCCCATCTCACTAAACTGCGCCCGTAGAAACGCTGCCCTTAATTAAACTCGCCCACACGGCATTTTTTTAGCTCTTTTTTGTGTGTGAGTGCTGTGTTGATACCCACGGCGTGTCTGTCTATGTGTGTCTGTCTATGTGTGTCTGTCTGTCTGTCTGTCTATGTGTGTCTGTCTGTCTGTCTGTCTGTCTCTCTCTCTCTCTCTCTCTCTCTCTCTCTCTCTCTCTCTCTCTCTCTCTCTATCTCTCTCTCTCTCTCTCTCTCTCTCTCTCTCTCTCTCTCTCTCTCTCTCTCTCTCTCTCTCTCTCTCTCTCTCTCTCTCTCTCTCTCTCTCTCTCTCTCTCTCTCTCTCTCTCAGCACCCCCCACCCCTCCCACACATATTTGATACAGTTTTCGTAGGAGTCGTGGGCATTTCCAGGGGTAGTTTAATGACCCTGCTTGTAGTTTGACCTTTCTTCTGTACCTAGAACATAAGAAAACACTCATTAAACCCCGATTACTCTCCCTTTTGGCCTTTGGAAATAGTTGGTATGAGAGGTGGAAGCGTCTGAAAGTACCGACCCTGGCATATCCACTGCGTCTCTCCCTCCGCAAGCCGCCTAAGGGTCTGTCCGCCGCCCGCCGCCCACCACCTTTGTTCCTAATCAAATCCTTCCACCGCCACTCAGGGAAGATTTCCTGTAAGTGGCAGCTCTTAAAAAGTTGCAGTTTTCTTCAAAGCGGAGCAGAAACTAATCCTATTATAAGATTAGGGTATTATAGGTCTTTTTTTGTCTGGTAATGAAGCTCATCGTGTTTTTTCTCTCTTTTCAGGTAAATGATGATTCAACTTATAAGATCCTGGAGCAGTTTGGCGTTAGTGAAGGTAAATATTACTTAGAGTTTGCGAGATTGCTTTTGAAAGGGTGTGCATGAAAATTAAACTACGAACACTGGGCGCTTCGACACCTTAGTACATCTAGTTAAAAGGGCTCTTGTAGAGGTTGTAGGAATTTTTATGGGTGGTTTCAATTCCTTGGTTGTAGATTTCCAAGGTTTGTGCCATGAATGGGGAAAACACTTATGAGAACCTGTTTTGTCTTCTCTGGGGCCTTGAAAAATAGTAGTGACAAAAGCCCGAAGCGTTTGAGGGTACGAGTCCTGGTCTATAGCGACGCGTAGGATGTAGGTCCATGAACGGGGAAAACACTTATGAGAACCTGTTTTGTCTTCTCTGGGGTCTTGAAAAATAGTAGTAACAAAAGCCCGAAGCGTTTGAGGGTACGAGTCCTGGTCTATAGCGACGCGTAGGTTTACTACACACACCAACACATAAATGCTGCCTACACAGTACAACATTCACACACACGCATATACACACAAACATGTTTCCTATGTGTCTCGTTTGTGCCCATGACCTGTGTATGTTTTTGTGAATAAAGTAACCATGACGGATATTGACTTTCTGGTCGTATTTTAAAACATTTTGTCGCCCAAGTTCACATATTTGACAAGGCTTTCGTAGGTGTTGTGGGCATTTCCAGAGGTAGTTTCATGACCCTGGTAGTAGTTTGACCCTTCCTCTGTAGCATGAGCCTAAAGAAACACTCATTAGAACCCGATTGATCCCCTCTTTGACCTTTAGAAATAACTGATGTGAGAAGCGAGAGTGTCTTGTAATACCGGCCTCTCTATCCGTGAACCAATTAGCGCTTAGAACACTCACTACCGCCAACAGGTCCGTATTCTGAAGCGTATCCGTCTCCCTTTTCGACTACTTCCCAAGGCCACAGAGAAGACTGACCGGGTTTTCATGGGTGTTTTTTTTTTCCGTTTTAATATCCTGAAGCCGCGTAAAACTATCCCCAGCATCACGAAACAGTCCATGAATACAGACATCGGCGGGAGTTCTTTTCGAATTGTTATCCGCCACTGCAACAACCTTCCTGCACCAGTAGACAGTGTGAAAAGATGATTAACTAAATAAAAATCGCACTGACCTTTATCCCAGCAACTTCTGCTACGTTAGGCTTTTCAAACAGGGGAACTGAGGTGCTGATATGTTTGAAAATATGGGCTGCAGTGTTTTGTATAGCGCTGGCTCAGGACAAACACGAAGAGAAGAAGGAGGAGGTGGGAAATGAGAAGGAGGAGGGGAGGGGTGGGTGCGGAATGAGGAGGACAAGTAGGAGAAGAAAAGGTTAAACCCGAAACATTAAACGGAGGAGGAGGGAAGGCACTCGTTTTGACCATATTCCCGCCACGCTCGGCTCAAGTGTCCCCGTCTGTTCCCGCCACCGAGGAGACTGCAGGAGCTGTATTCTCAGACGCTTCCACCCCGCACACCAACTACTTTCAAAGGTCAAAAAGGAGATTAAGTGGGTTCTCATGAGTGTTTTTTAGGTTCATGGTACAGAAAAAGGGCCATTAAACTATCCCTGGAAATACCCAAAACTCCTATGAAAGCTTTGTCAAGTATGTGTGCTGGGCCGCCGAAAGGCTTGAGAATATGACCCAGGACGTATTTTGTTGACAGTTCACGATTTTGCTTGTGAAAGGATGTACATGTGTGAACTGTACGAACGCTGGTCTCTATAATTACCACAGAATGCCGTGTTGACTACAGTGTTGGCTGACTAATTGCCTGATGCTGTGTTGTCATAAGTTCATTAATTCATGTACCTGTTTTTCACTTTGATGGAACACTGAGCAGCAGCTGAGTGAGTAGTGTGTTCCATCGTTCTCTGTCGTGGTGGATGTAGTGTTATGACGGATATATAGCGAAGTCTTGGAGATGGTACGACAGCCTTAAATTAAACGGGAAGACCAAAGGAGATTAAGAAAAGGAGGAAAAGGGATCAAGGTTAAAAATGATAGAAAGAGAGCAAAAAAAAAAAAAGATAAGCAGGAGAAAATTGAGGAAAAGGAAGAGAGTAAGAAAATGATGTGAAGAAAAATATTAAGATAAGGAGAAGAAAGGGGAAGAGAAGGATAAGAGTGTAAAAAAGCAAATAGAAATAAAGAGAAAGAAAAGAAAGAAAATTAGGAAAAGGGGGAAGGTCCATCCTCCAGAAGCCTTGACATCATAAAAGAGAGAGAGAGAGAGAGAGAGAGAGAGAGAGAGAGAGAGAGAGAGAGAGAGAGAGAGAGAGAGAGAGAGAGCGAGAGAGAGAGAGAGCACCGTGAATGGGGTATACCCGGAAGAGTACAAATATCAGTAGTTATACAAAGTCTCTTACTCTGCCGCATTCGACACAGATAATCAAAAGGATAAAGATTGGGGAGCAGCGACGTAGCGATCTTTTTTTTCTGTATCCTCTTATTTTGGCCCTTGAGCTTTCTGTCTTCTGTATTGAAAAAAAAAAAAAAACTGCCAAGTCCTTACCTCATCGATTTCCATTTTTTTAGCAAACTCTTTATCATTGTTAGCTACCATTTTTTTTTTTTTTTTTTTTAGTTGGCGCTTTTCTTCGTTTTATTTTTTGGCTGCAGAGGGGGAGGGGGGGGAACCATTATAATCCAAATTCTTCCTATTACTCTGTCCTGCCTCCCCCCTCCCTCCCTCCCTCTTCTTGCCTCCCTGCCCCCGTCCTTCCCTTCCAGCTCAAGGTCGGACCGGAACTAAGGACTACACAATAAAAAAAAAAATTGTGGCAGGTAAACGTGTAGGTGGAACTGACCATGACTGATGACGGACTAGATAAGTAAACAAATAAATAAGATGAACAAATAAGATAAACAAATAAACAAATAAAGGATATAGAGATAGAACTTATTTTTATTTATGCGGATTTTTTATTTATTTATCTACTTTTGCCCTTGAGCTGCTTCCTTAACTGCAAAAAGAAAAAAAACGATGGATAGATAAACATAATGATAGATAGCCATGCAGATAAATAGATAGAGAGTCAGACAAATACATGTTCGATCGTTAGATGATTTGATAGCTAGTTAGTTAATAGGTAGTCCAATAGTACCCTTGTATAGTACCCTTAGTTAGATAGGTAGTTAGATAGGTAGTTTAATAGTTAGACAGTTTGAATTAGTTAGTTCGTTAATTTTACTGTATTCTGTGTTTGTTTATTTATTTATTTATTTGGATTATTTTTTTTTTTGGGTGTTTTTCTTTTTCTTTTTTGTTTCTTTTTCCTTTTCTTTTCTTTATCTTTTTCTTTGTTTTCTTGCTGTTGCTTTTCTTTCTTGATGTTCTTTTATTTCATATCATCCTCTTGTTGATGTTCGTTGGTCTGGGTGAGCCGCTTTCCTCCCAGAAGAGACCCATCCATAATTTTGGTGATGTTAGTTAGGGGCCGAAAGGTGGATGATGTTTCTTATATTTTTCTTCTCTTGATGTGTTTTTCTTCTTGTTTTTCTTTTCCGATGTTTTTTTCTGTTCTTTTTCTTCTTATTTCTTTTCTTCGTGTTTTTTAATGTTCTTTTATTTCATATCATCCTCTTGTTGATGTTCTTCGTTGGTCTGGGTGAGCCGCTTTCCTCCCAGAAGAGACCCACCCATAATTTTGGTGATGTTAGTTTGGGGCCGAATGGTGGATGATGTTTCTTTGTATGTTACTTTTCTTGACGTTGTTCTGTTATTGTTGTTAATTTTCTCTTGCGATGTTTTTTTCTCTTTTTCCCATTTTTTTGGTGTTCCTTTCTATATCATCCCTTTTTGATGTTCTTTGGTCTGGATGAGCCTCTTTCTCCCCAGAAAAGACTCACCCATAATTTTGAAGATGTTAGGGCCTGAAGGTGGATGATTTGTGTTTTTTATTTTATTTTCTTGATGTTTTGTTACTATATTTTCCTTTTTCTGGTGTTCCTTTTTATTTTCCTTTTCTTTGGTGTTCCCATCACGTGGATTGTCTACGACATCTAACGAGCACCACAAGCCCCGGTTTATTGTTCGGAGTTTGCTCTCCTAGGCAGACTGCCTACCACGGCTGACGAGCTCCACCTGCCCGGGTTTATTGTTCGGAGTTTGCTCTCCTAGGTGTATTACCTATGACGGCTCACGAGCCCAACCTGCCCGGGTTTATTGTTCGGAGTTTGCTCTCCTAGGTGTATTACCTATGACGGCTCACGAGCCCAACCTGCCCGGGTTTATTGTTCGGAGTTTGCTCTCCTAGGTGAATTGCCTACCACGGCTAACGAACCTCACCTGCCCGGGTTTGTAATCGGAGTTTGCTCTCCTAGGTGAACTGCTTTCGCTAACGACCTCCACCTGCCCGGGTTTGCAATCGGAGTTTGCTCTCCTAGATGAATTGCTTTCGCTAACGACCTCCACCTGCCCGGGTTTGTAATCGGAGTTTGCTCTCCTAGGTGAACTGCTCACGCTAACGACCTCCACCTGCCCGGTTTTGTAATCGGAGTTTGCTCTCCTAGATGAACTGCTTTCGCTAACGACCTCCACCTGCCCGGGTTTATTGTTCGGAGTTTGCTCTCCTAGGTGAATTGCCTACCACGGCTAACGAGCCCCACCTGCCCGGGTTTATTGTTCGGAGTTTGCTCTCCTAGGTGAATTGCCTACCATGGCTAACGAACATAAGAACATAAGAACATAAGAACGCAGGAGTCTGCAAGAGGCCGGTAGGCCTGTACGAGGCAGCTCCTTTGACCCTAAGCTCCCGTGTATCTAACCCCACCTAATATCGCTGTCCATGAATTTATCTAGTCTATTTTTGAATGTGACAATTGTATTGGCACTCACCACATGACTGCTAAGCCTATTCCACTCATCCACCACCCTATTAGTAAACCAATTTTTGCCTATGTCCCTGTTGAATCTGAATTTATCCAGTTTAAACCCGTTACTTCGTGTCCTACCCGGTTCTCTTACCAACAAAACCTTATGAATGTCTCCCTTATTAAAGCCCTTCATCCATTTATAAACCTCGATCATGTCTCCACGCACCCTTCGCCTTTCTAGAGAATGCAAGTTTAACTGTTTGAGTCTTTCCTCGTATGGCAAGTTTCTCAACCCCTGAATCATCTTAGTCATCCTCCTCTGCACCGATTCTAACATTTTGATATCCATTCTATAGTAGGGTGACCAGAACTGAACCGCATAGTCAAGATGAGGTCTAACTAATGCTAAATATAGTTTGAGGAAGACTTAGGGGCTTCTGTTGCTTACGCTCCTTGAAATAAATCCCAGTACCCTATTAGCTCGATTTCTAGCTTGAATGCATTGTGCCCTTGGACGGAGATCAGAGCTCACTAAGACCCCTAAATCCCTCTCGCACCCAGACCTACTTATGAGAGTGTCATTTAAGCAATAGTTATGTGAGGGGTTGTTCCTACCTACACTCAGAATACTGCACTTCCTACATTGAACTCCATCTGCCATTTATCCGCCCAGTCATATAATCTGTTGAGTTCACCTTGGAGAATACTAGCGTCCTGATCCGACTCAATTACTCTACCGATCTTGGTATCATCTGCAAATTTACTAACATCACTACTAATTCCTGTGTCTAAGTCATTGATATAAATAATAAACAAAAGTGGACCTAATACCGAACCTTGTGGGACCCCACTCGTAACACATCCCCAGTCAGATCTTTTACCATTGATTTGCACTCTTTGCTTCCTATTGCTAAGCCACGCCTTGACCCAGTTCAAAACTTTACCCTCTACTCCGTGAGCCTGTAATTTAAGCAACAGTCGTTGGTGAGGAACTTTGTCAAACGCTTTACTAAAATCAAGATAGATTACATCATAATTTTCATCTCTGTCAACCGCCTCAAATACTTTATTGTAGAAGGACAAGAGATTGGTGAGGCATGACCTACCTATTGTGAACCCATGCTGCGAGTCGTGAATTGCTATGTTTCTCTAAATGCTCCTGAATGTTCCTGGCTATTATGGACTCCAGCATCTTCCCTATAACCGATGTTAAGCTAATTGGGCGATAGTTTGAAGCAACTGACCTGTCCCCCTTTTTAAAAATCGGCGTCACATTAGCTACTTTCCATAGGCTCGGCACATAGCCAGTATTTACCGACATCTTAAAGATGTCGGTTAGTGGGTCACTGATTATATCACCTAGCTCCTTTAATACCCTCGGAAATATCCCGTCAGGACCTGGCGACTTGTTCTTCTTAAGCTTATCTATCTCATCCTGAACTACTTGCCTGGTAATGATTATATCCCTCAATTTATCGCCATCCCCTCCCTCGTACACCTGAACTCTTTCCGGTATAGTCGTTCGATCCTCCTGTGTGAATACTGAAAGGAAGTAGTCGTTCAACAATGTGCTCATATTTTCGTAATTTTCTACTAGCTCCCCTGTGTTTGATTTCAGCGGTCCAATTTTCTCCCGTGTTTTTGTTCTATACATCTGAAAGAAGCCCTTAGGATTACTTTTCGCCCCATTTACTACTTTGATCTCATAGTTCTTTTTTGCTATCCTGGTGTTTTTCTTAACTAATCTAGATAGTTCGACGTACCGGCCCCTGAGATGTGTTTCCCCATTCTTTATTTTCTGATAAATTCCCTTCTTTAACCCAATCTCGTGTTTTAGTCCACGAGTCATCCACTTAGGATCATTGTTTTCTTTTCTAAGTGTTCGCTGTGGTATATGCTGTTCTTGCCCCTCTACTATTACTCTAACTAAATTATTGTAAGACATTTCTACCTGGTTCTCCTGGCTCTCCAATCCGCAGTTCTGGCCCTCATGAATCCCTAAATTATCCCAGTTTACCCCTTCAAGATATCTTCGAAGCCCCTCGTAGTTTGCTCTTCTAAAATCTGGCACTAACACTGGGTTTGGATCACGGTTTACCGCCCAGTCTAACCTAAAACGAACCGTTCTGTGATCACTATTTCCTAACTCTCCGCCCACCTCCAACTCACGTAGCAAGTTCCCATTATTGGTTAGGACTAAGTCTAATATGTTATCTCCTCTGGTAGGCTCAGTAACTACCTGCTTAAGGAAATTATCTTGTATAACTTCAAGAAAGTCCTCGGCTTCCAGGTCACCCACTAGATCTTCCCAGTCTATATTCCTATAATTAAAGTCCCCCATTACGCAGACATTTCTACTCATACTCGCCCTGCCAATCTCCTGTAGTAATATACTCGTGTCCTGCCTGTTAAGGTTGGGTGGCCTGTATATAACTCCTAGAGTTAGTTTTTCTTTCCCTTTGTAAACGTCCACCCAAACTGATTCTGAATCCATGTTAGTTTTGACTGAGTTGTTAACTAAACATTTAAGTGAGTCTTTAACATATAGCGCAACTCCACCTCCCTTTCTGCCCCTTCTGTCTTTGTGAAACATCTGATAACCCGTTATTTCAAATTCTGACCTAAAATTTCTATTAGCAAAGTCTATCCATGTCTCAGTGATCGCTATTATGTCAAAATTTTCTGAACAAGCTTCACCCCTTAGTAAGTCTATCTTGTTTCTGAGGCTCCTGCTGTTAGTATAGAAGATTCTTAGCCCGTCCTCTGTTACTCCTCTAGAATTACTTCTAAGCTGCCTGGTTATATTATGAGCTAGATGTCCCCTCCCATTACTCCTCCCATTGCTCCCATTACTCCTCCCCCCCTCGCCTATACTAAAAAATCCCTCAGGGTACCAAGTGCTCGCTCAAGGGAGTCTGAGAGAGCCTCAACACCCTTGAACGTCAAGTGTATCCCGTCACGGGCGTAGAGGGCGTCGTTGCCAAAGAAGAGGTCCCAATTGTCGACGAACAGCCACCCATTGCGCTCGCAGTGCTCAGCAAGTCTGCTGTTCACTGCTATCGCCCTGGACAGCCATCCATCGCCAACGCCCCTCCTTGGCAGGACGCCACACACTACTGGTGACCCACCAGCGTCACGTATCCTGCCTAACAATTCTCTAAAACGCCTGAGAAGGTCCTCGCTTGGCACACGAGAAACGTCGTTTCCGCCACAGCTGAGAAAGACAATGGGGTTCGATCCCTCGCTTGCCATACACGCCTCAATCCTGTCTGATATATGGCCCTGCCCCTGGGAAACACACCCTCGTCCTGTTCTTATCCTTGGAGCAAAAATACCTGTCAACATAACGAACCTGACTATCACCAACAACAAGAACCCGACGGTCGGAAGGGGGCCAGGAGGGGTGGGTGAAGGGGGGAGGAGAGCAGGAAGGAGGAGGGACCTGCTGTGAAGAACGAGGAGAAATTGTGGAAGAGGTGGAAGGTGGAAAGGGGAGGAGGAGGAGGAAGAAGGAGAAAGGGAGGGTGAGGTGGTGGAGGGAGGAATGGACGAGGAGGGAGGAGGAAGAGGGGAAAGGGAAGGTAAGGGACAGGTGTTGGAGGGAGGGACGAGCGAGGAGGCGGAGGACAAGGAGGAGAAAGAGGAGAGGAGGAGGAGGAGGGGAGAGGGCAGGGAAGAGGGGAGAGGGGGACGGAAGAGGAAGGCGAGGAATTTGAGGCGGAGGAGGAGGAGGGGGGAGGAGGAGGAGGAGGAGGAGGAGGAGGAGGAGGAGGTGAAAGGGAGAGTGAGGTGGGGGAGGAACGGACGAGGAGAGGGAGGAGGAAGAGGGGGAAAGGGATGGTGAAGGACAGGTGTGGGAGGGAGGGACGAGCGAAGAGGCGGAGGACAAGGAGGAAAAAGAGGGAGAGGAGGAGGAGGAGGAGGGTGGGCGGGGAGAGGGAGAGGGGGACGGAGGAGGAAGGCGAGGAGGCGGCGGAGGAGGCGGAGGAGGAAGAGGAAGAAGAGGAGAAGGAGGGTGGGAAGCGGGAGATCGGAGATGGTCGAGGAGGAGGAGGAGGAGGATGGGAGGGCTGCTGTGTGGTTGAAGACAATACTAGAGGGGAGGAGGACGAGGAAGAAGAGGAAGAGGAGGGGAGGAGGAGGACGAGGAAGAGGAAGAGGAAGGGAGGAGGAGGAGGCGGGGCTTGTTGCTGCTGCACTAACCAGTAAGTGTACCTGGGCGGCGAGTCGTAACCCTATTCTCTAACTCTATGATCCTCTGATCATCCTTCTGAGTCTTAACGCAGAACCTACAAACGTCCTTGGAAAGAAAGTACTGCTTGGCCATGCGAAGGCCACACCCAGAACAACGCTTGAGGGACGTCATGGTGAAGATATGGGCGAGGCAAGACGGAAACAATTAGGCGCATTAAGACGATAACAAAGTACGCAACTGCTGTGAGGTCGTCAGGTCAAAAATGTGTATCTAGGAAAACAAACCAACAGCTGCTGTGAGGTCGTCAGGTCAAAAATGTGTATCTAGGAAAACAAACCAACAGCTGCGGTGAGGTCGTCAGGTCAAAAATGTGTATCTAGGAAAACAAACCACAGCTGCTGTGAGGTCGCAGTCAGGTCAATTCCCCGGGGAAAAGGGTGTGTCTCAGGTAAAAAGGCGCGGTTGTTTCTACCCACCAAGACAAAACATAGGCCAATATTAATATACTGAGAAATCACTTACGTAAAGAAGATAATAACTGTGTTCACTAGGTTTGCGCGGAAAGTGGATTATCTAGTGTTTTGTGTGGACTTAGAAATTAACGTAGCTTGGCGCGCCTGATTCACGTAGTCCTATTATCACAGCACAGTAAAGTATCCTAATAATAGAAGAAGAAAACACAAAAGCAATATAAAAAACACAAAAGCAATATAAAACCGTGTAGCACTGGGTTGGCGTGAAAGAATGTTGAATTTAGTGTAGATGTGGGAAGCTTAATACACTTGTCCTAGGAGTAACTGTGGATCACTATCTAACTAAGTAAATACTAAATCAGAACACTTAGCGGTCTGTAGTAGAAGGCAGGGTAATCCTCCTGGTTTTGTAGTCCTCCAGTACAGCAGCAGTTACACAGAAGCGACCTCACCTGCCCGGGTTTATTGTTCGGAGTTTGCTCTCCTAGGTGTATTACCTATGACGGCTCACGAGCCCAACCTGCCCGGGTTTATTGTTCGGAGTTTGCTCTCCTAGGTGAATTGCCTACCACAGCTAACGAGCCCCACCTGCCCGGCGTTGTAGCCGAAAGATCTCCGGCACCTCCGTCGGGGTCCCGATGGACGCCGAGGCGCCCTACCGGGAGCCCTTCAGTCCTGCCATACTCGCCTGGGAGACCTTGGGCTCGCTGGCGCTCCACCGCCCCGCCGATTCGAATAGGGCGGATGCAAGAACTCGCTTCTTAAAACTACCAGACTGGATTATAAAATTAATCATAAATGCCGTGAAGGCGCCGGTCACCGCGTTTATCGGTTCTTGGATGAAGGACCGACGGGCCTCGGGGACGCGCACAAGCATCATAAGGAATCCTCGCCGCGCCTTCCGGCGCAGCATCCTTTTCCCTTTTCTTTCTTACTTCCAATTTTTCTTTTCAATTATATTTTCTTTCTCTGATTGACTGATTGATTGATTTTACATAGTAAGAATTGGTTCACCAATTAACGTCTTTCAGGTCCATTGCATTCACACATCTGCTGAGGGAGAACACCAGTGAGCGAGGACGGCCCGCTAAAGTTTCCTAAGATTTGTATTGGGCTGCCACTTCTCTTTAGTCGTCTGTTCCTCTATTTTTCTCTTCTTTATTTCATTCTATTTCTCCCTTTCTTTCATCCTTGCTCTCTATACATATATTTCTTTCAAACTTCTTCATCAGCCCCCTTTCCTTTCCATTCTCCCTCCCCTTCATCTCCCTCCATCCCTTTCATCCCCCTCGCCTCCCGCCCTTTGCTCTTTTTCTGTTATCATCACGACAGCTGTTTAATTTCTCTGCGGGGACTTTTTTTTATGTTCGTGGATGTGACATGCTTCCCGGGGCGTCCATGTTGTTGCACAGCACCCTAGAATATTCTTGGCAAAGTGCTTCAAATTTTTGAAGCTTTTTGCATCACGCCAGTACCTCAGTGGATTGACATCAAAAGTCAAAACACCTTCTTCTAGGTACGTTTCAAGTTCTGCCTTCACCACTGTAGTGTCATTTGTTGATGCACATGCCATCATTTGCCCAGCTGGAGGCATGTAGGCAAAAAGACGAGGTCGTGTTGCACTCATGCCAGCCGAAAAGACGAAAGGCTCACTCTCTTGAAATGTTTTCTTCTTCAAGGTCGACTGAGTTGACTCGGAAATAAATAGGTCCACAATCTTGGAAACCTTTTCCTTTTGCATTTTCTTACATGGCATCCATGCCAGCTTAAACCTGGGGCCCATGACAGCTGCGGCAATGACATCAGTCCTCTCAAGAAATGGATGCAACCTCTTTTTGATAGGTGACTGTAGTGCATTTGCCAAGTTAAAGCAGTAGATCGGTTTACTGTCTCTCTCGTCGTCTTGACTCACATCTCATCCCCTACGCCTCCCATTTCCGTGACGTCACACATTTTTGCGGGCGGATCCTTCTTCCGAGCCACCCATCCCTCAGTAACTCCCTAAATCCTCTCCTACTCCTCCTCCATGGGACCTGAGGTTAATTTCCTCCTTACTCCCCACCCTTAATTTTTTTTCCTCCTCCGCCTTCAACCTTAATGTTCTCCTTACTCCGCTTTCCCCGTGATCTGACGTTAATCCTTACGCGGCTTAACATTATTTATTTTTCTATTTCCTTAACTGTATTTATCCTCCTCAAATGGCTTTGACTCGAAATATAAATACAAATACAAAATACTTTTTTTTCTGGGTGCCAAAATACAAATACAAAATACTTATTTTTCTGGATGTCAAAATACAAATACAAATACAAAATACTTTTTTTCTGGGTGCCAAAATACAAATACAAATACAAAATACTTTTTTCTCTGGATGTCAAAATACAAATACAAATACATTAAAATTGTATTTGAATACAATTGAAATACAAATACAATTGTATTTGATCCACCCCTGATTGTGGCGGGGGTCTACAATAGTGCTTTTCCTCCCGTCCACATCTTGCCCTCCATCGACCCTCTCCTCCTCTCCTCCTTTCCTCCTCGCCTCTTCCACCCTTCAAGTCTCGGCCGCCGGGAGTGGATTTCAGCGCCCCGTTTCGTGCACCCTTTTCTGGAGACTCCCGCCGCCTGGCCCGCCCTTGTATCCGCCTGCTGGGCCCGGCACCTGTCCAGCGGAGGCGACGAGCGGCCCCTGACGGCTCTCCAGATTTCTCCAGGAAGAAATTGAGTGAATTCCTGCGAAGACTTACGAGCTGGTTGGTGCCTTCCTTCCTTCCTCTCGCTGGCTGAACTCCTTAATCTTTAACCGCGTGTGTTGGTCTTTTGGTGCTGCTTGTGGCTTGAGGCGGTGGTGTGTTTGCTGCGTGGTGAGAGTGTGTGTTGTTACTATTGCTTTCGTGCTGGCCTCCTGGTGACGCGGTACAATGAGGTGGCTGGTTTGTTTGTGAGTGTGGTTCGCATTCTCAAACATCTCGGGGCTTACACACCTACATACGGTAAGGCTTCCGTAGAGGTATGGTCTGTTCACTTAAGTCTGACCCAAGCTGACAACATAAACCTAAGCGTGTTCGAAAGCACAGTGCAGGTTAGCAGAAAGTCCTGCGTGAGATAAACACAAACAGAGGTTAAAGAAAACTTGGAAGCCATAGCAGTAGCCAATCAGCACTCAGCTTGCAAACACGCTTAGGTTTATGTTGTCAGCGTGGGTCGGACTTTAGCTATTTCCAATGTTGATTTGATGTTGTTCTTGTAAGTCTTTTGAAAGTGAGTACCGGAAAGAGTGAGTGAAAAGCAAGACGTATTATATAAGTACTCATACACCGGAGATCGTGGGGCTTAGAAGACGGTGAATACAGTTTTAAAGCAACTCAATTTATTAGGTGGAAACTCCTTTCTGTACACACGTATTGCAGGATTCCGGGCCTTTGAAGGAGCATCAGGAGTCATAGCAAGCCTCACGGAAGCCACGGAAGCACTCACTGGAGGCCGAAATGAACAGCGTACTGGAGACAAAGGGACAGTTTTACAACCCAATACAGCAAGTTCGTAAGCTTCCCAACCAAGCACACATTACGACGAAAATTCCTTGAAGCTTTAGTGTTTGGCGTTGATATAAAAATGAGGAGGGGATTTTAGGACACTACTTAGGAAATCTCTTTATTAGTATCTGGTATGGAGTAGAAATAACGGATCATTGTGGGGAATATGGTTTGGTTTCGGTAACAATGACTGTGTTGGACCGTCGAACTGGCCAAAAGAGTGTGAGGGGGCACGGCCTTCGCACGGAGATAAATTAAGGGAAGGAACGGCCCTCCACGTCCCGGTGTATGAAGCTGGCAATGGATGGCCGGCCAGGCAGACGAACAGCGAGCCCGGAATGGAAAATAGAACCGAGACAGACTGAGAATAAGGTAGAGGCGAGATTGGAAAAGTCGCCGGGCTGAATGGGAAAGGATTAAAAGCAGACGGAAGTGAAGGGAATGGAGGAGGGCGGGGCGGAGTGGGGGGGCAGGGCGGGGCGGGTTGGGGCGAGGCGGGGAGGGGCAAGGTACGGCTGTTGTGTCCCACTGAATGATCGCCGCCAGCCAATTAGTTCAGTGACTGCGATGATCTGCGGCTGGAAAGTCTTGGATATAATTATACGTCCGTTTGCTGGATTTACAGAAGGGAGTGAACTTGTATTTATGATTTTTAGAACGTTTGATAATATGGTTGTGTTCCTTATCTTTCATATTTAGTTCAGTGACTGCGATGATGTACTGCCAGAAAGTCTTGGAAATGATACGTCCGTAAATGTTCGTTATTTGGTTAATCATATTCCTTGTTTTTTATATTTAGTTCAGTGACTGCGATGATTTAGTGCCGGAAAGTTATGGAAATAATACGTCCGTTTGCTGTGTTTACACAAGGGAATGAACTTGTATTTACGATTATTAGAGTGTTCGATAATATAGTTGATTGTATTCCTTATCTTTCACAATTAGTTCATTGACTGCGATGATCTAGTGCCGGAAAGTCTTGGAAATAAGTGTAGCCTACGTCCCTCAGCACTAACGGAACCGTCACAGTAAATGTGGACAGCATCACGCGTTGGTAGTGTTCCGATTAGTTCGTTGAAATTAGTTTTTGAATAATCAAGTATATACATACATTTCTTTTGCTTTAGCTCCAGTATTACAATATTTATGTTTTTCTCCTCCCATGGAGCACATCTATCCATAGTTGTATCGAGCGGTGTGCAATAATTAAATAACATGTACAACGACAGGTCTTCATGTAATACCTTAATAGCTTCAGGTTTCCCCGTCCTTTTACCGCATACCTGTCCCAAAATGTCACTCCCATGTCCCGCTCGGATCAATTTCAAGTAATTTTTGGTATTCAATGCGTGTATTCTGTCATTGACTGTGAGAGAGAGAGAGAGAGAGAGAGAGAGAGAGAGAGAGAGAGAGAGAGAGAGAGAGAGAGAGAGAGAGAGAGAGAGAGAGATACCTCGATGTAATAGTAGTTTAAGGTCATAAAATAGCCACATCAGGGTAGCGAGAGGGAGACGCCTCGTTATAATAGTAGTCTCAGGTCATAATATAGCCACATCAGGGTAGCGAAAGAGCGCCACCTCGATATAATAGTTAATCAAAGGTCATAAAATATTCACATCAAGGAATGCAGGGGCAGGGATTAGCGTATTTTTATATTTTAATTTAGTTTTATTTATTTTATTCTTGTTTGTTGACCTTGAGAGAGAGAGAGAGAGAGAGAGAGAGAGAGAGAGAGAGAGAGAGAGAGAGAGAGAGAGAGAGAGAGAGAGAGAGAGAGAGAGAGACCTCGAAATGCGAAACCTGGAGTTATTACAGCCATATTTAGACCTTGTATATATTTTGCATTTCTCTCAGCATCAGCCGCGGCGGTGAGGGCAGGGCCAGGCGTCTGCTCGGCGAATAATCCCATTCAATACTTGGATTAAAACTTAACCTCCATCGCTCAAGCAGTCTCGGTAAGTCGCTTAATTAACGTTTGGGAAAGAAGGGTGTTAATATTTCTTTTCTCTCAAACTTAAGGTGTTTTGGGAATTATGGCCGGCAAGTTCAGACGTGGTAGTCGTACTCGCAGGGAGGAGATGGTTTGCTCTGCCTTCAGGGGTCGATCATTCATTATTCCAGGGCTGTGGAGGCGAGTATAATGAATTCTGACCTGAATCTGACTCCAGGAAATTTTAAGGTAGCGATTCAGACTCCGTTTCCACCTGTCTCCCCTTCCCTCTGCTGCAGTACAGCGGTAAGCAACCGAACCCAGCCACACCACCACACTCCACACCACAACAAGCCACACCACTACACCCAGCCACACCACCACACGCCACACCACCACACAACACACCCCACACCCAGCCACACCACCAGACGCAACACCACCACACGCCACACCACCACACCCAGCCACACCACCACACGCCACACCACCACACCCAGCCACACCATCACACCCAGCCACACCAACACACGCCACACCACCACACCCAGCCACACCACCACACCCTGCCACACCACCACACGCCACACCACCACACCCAGCCACATCATCACACCCAGCCACACCACCACACGCCACACCACCACACGCCACACCACCACACTCAGCCACACCACCACACCCAGCCACACCACCACACCCCACACCACCACACCCAACAACACCACACCACGCACCACCACCCGCCACACCACCACACCCAGCCACACCATCACACGCCACCACACGCCACACCACCATACCCAGCCACACCACCACACCCAGCCACACCACCACACGCCACACCACCACACCCAGCCACACCACCACACCCAGCCACACCACCACACGCCACACCACCACACCCAGCCACACCACCACACCCAGCCACACCACCACACCCAGCCTCACCACCACACGCCACACCACCACACCCAGCCACACCACCACATCCAGCCACACCAACACACGCCACATCACCACACCCAGCCACACCACCACACCCTGCCACACCACCACACGCCACACCACCACACGCCACACCAACACACGCCACACCACCACACCCAGCCACACCACCACACCCAGCTACACCACCACACGCCACACCACCACACCCAGCCACACCACCACACGCCACACCACCACACCCAGCCACACCACCACACGCCACACCACCACACCCAGCCACACCACCACACGCCACACCACCACACCCAGCCACATCACCACACTCCACACCACCACACGCCACACCACCACACCCAGCCACACCACCACACGCCACACCACCACACGCCACACCACCACACCCAGCCACACCACCACACGCCACACCACCACACCCAGCCACACCACCACACGCCACACCACCACACCCAGCCACACCACCACACGCCACACCACCACACCCACCCACACCACCACACGCCACACCACCACACGCCACACCACCACACCCAGCCACACCACCACACCCAGCCACACCACCACACCCAACCACACCACCACACCCAGCCACACCACCACACGCCACACCAACACACCCAGCCACACCACCACACCCAGCCACACCACCACACGCCACACCACCACACCCAGCCACACCACCACACCCAGCCACACCACCACACCCAGCCACACCATCACACCCAGCCACACCACCGCACGCCACACCACCACACGCCACACCACCACACGCCTCACCAACACACGCCACACCACCACACCCAGCCACACCACCACACGCCACACCACCACACCCAGCCACACCACCACACGCCACATCACCACACCCAGCCACACCATCACACCCAGCCACACCACCACACGCCACACCAACACACGCCACACCACCACACCCAGCCACACCACCACACCCAGCCACACCACCACACGCCACACCACCACCCCCAGCCACACCACCACACCCAGCCACACCACCACACGCCACACCACCACACCCAGCCACACCACCACACGCCACACCACCACACCCAGCCACGCCACCACACGCCACACCACCACACGCCACACCAACACACGCCACACCACCACACCCAGCCACACCACCACACGCCACACCACCACACCCAGCCACACCACCACACCCAGCCACACCACCACACGCCACACCATCACACCCAGCCACACCACCACACGCCACACCACCACACGCCACACCAACACACGCCACACCACCACACCCAGCCACACCACCACACCCAACCACACCACCACACGCCACACCACCACACCCAGCCACACCACCACACGCCACACCACATTCAGCCACAGCATCACACGTATCGTAACGGAATCGGAGTCGGAAATATTTTTACCCACTCCGACTACAGACAAAAGTAGGCGACTCCGGTGACTCCGACTCCACAGCCCTGCATTATTCCGACACGTCCATAACACCCCATGAATCGTGTGTTTATTCCATGCTTGGGGATGCCTGGGTCGAGTGTTTGCTGCATTATACTCGCATTGGCATCGAATCACATGATTTCGACGAGTTATAGAGACGCGGATCTATTGGCAACCTTCAAGCGCACTTTTCCAAATAATACTGCGCTTGGCGATTGAATCCGGGTTGGAGCTTGATTGAATTAAAATACTTAGTTTGATTTCCTGATTTCGTTTGTCAAGAGGACAAACTAGGATTTTCTTTTACCGTGTTGATGCGTTGATATGTAGCAATAAGTCGTGGTTCAGGGCGAGGCAGATCCGGGTTTAGCTGAGCGGGCAAGAGTTAATATTAAAAACTCATTCACTTTGCAGGAACTGGATTGTAATTTTTTTATATTTTCTCAGGAGTAGTCCACAGAGAGAACCATTTTATATTTACTGTGTGATTTAACATTTCTCTCTCTCTCTCTCTCTCTCTCTCTCTCTCTCTCTCTCTCTCTCTCTCTCTCTCTCTCTCTCTCTCACACACACACACACACACACACACACACACACACACACACACACACACACACACACATGCTGTTCTTGGGGAATAATTTTGCGTATTTGAATCTATGTATTATGTAAGTATATGTGTATGCGTATGTGCATACGTATTCATATGTCCGTATTTTTTGTATACAAAGTCTCTATTTATGTACATGTGTATGTGTAGGTATAAAGAGTGTACCTAAGTAATATCTACTTTGTTAATCTACTACATCTGTATTACATTAGTTTTGCCTGTGCTGCCTGTTAATCATTTATATTACAAACTCGTCTATATAAGAGCTGTCTTTGTAAATATTGTTCATTATTGTTATTTCTTTGGGTGATATGTAAAGGCAATAAATATACTTTACTTTACATTAACTTACACACACACACACACACACACACACACACACACACACACACACACACACACACACACACACACACACACTACAACCACCACCACTCAATACATCACAAACATCTTCCCTCCCTTGACGTGTACACTCCCGACCCTTCACGCCGTGCATACTGACGCTAACTTTCCCCCCAGCCGCCTCGAAGCACTCCAACTTGGTAATTCTTTAATGCATACCACGGCGCCTCCTTTCCCCTCCTTCCTCGGCCGTCTACACCCGCATAGCTACAGTGCACGGAGGGGCTCTTGAGTGTCATATTCTTCAAACATTCCTGCGCCCAAGCTCACATAGCTGACAAGGTTTTCGTAGGAGTTTTGAGCATTTTCATGAGTTGTTTTATGGCCCTGGTGGTAGTTTGACCCTTCTTCTGTACCCTGAACCTGAAAAAAATACTCTTTAGAACCCGACTGATCTTTTTGGCCTTTGGAAATAGTTGATGTGAGAAGCGTCCAAGCTGACATATTTCACAAGGGTTTCATCGGAGTTTTTAGCATTTCCAGGAGTAGTTTTATGGCCCTGGTGGTAGTTTGACCCTTCTTCTGTACCATGAACCTAAAGAAACACTCATTATAACCCAACTGATCTCCTTTTTGACCTTTGGAAATAGTTGATGTGAGAAGCGGAAGCGTCTGCGAATTCCATCCCGTCTCTCCCTCACTTCGCCTCCTGCCCGCCCGGTCCACTTCCCTCGACAACACTCACCGCCATTTGCATAACGATAATGACTTGTCTCCCTCGTAATGGAAAACTGTGTCTGCTGGATATGCTTAGCTCGAGTTTTCCTGCTGTTTGAGGGTCGTTCGAGGCAGCACCGGCGGCACTCAGCACTCAGCACCAGGGAACTTTGGAGCGAGATAATCAGCATTTTTCGCATGATTATCAGCCTCCCGGGGCAGTGTAATGGTGGCTGTAACCTTAACTCGGGGCAGTGCTCGTTGGCGTTAGTGTTGCTAAAAGTTCCAGCGTTTACTTAATTAAAAATAGAACAAGAAGTGAGAGGAAAAAAGAAAAAAAAACGAAAAAAAAAACCATGGAAAAGAAAATCATAAATAAAGAAACAATAGGATAAAGAAATACCGAAATAAATTATGAAAAGCATCAATGAAGGAAATCATGCACAGGATCACAATATCAAGCAAAATAATGAAAAGAAGGATTAATTAATGATATGACCGTTGATGTGTACTTTCATTTCTTCTGAAGGCCAATACGATCATAATGTTACTGAAGCATCCATGTCAGCGCTTTTCTTTTATACAGTAAAGGAAACAGCTCAAGGAAAACAAATAAAAACCGTACTGAAAAAATAGCCCGCAACTCACTGCTCCTACAAAAAGTTAAGCCTATGTAACTACGTCTCAATAACAGTTCCAGACCTCCAGCTGTGATAAGGATTTGGGTAAAAGGAGTGACCTTTACCTTGACCCAGAAATCATTGTATTACCGCACATATGCCAGCCTTTGATAGAATGAACTCCTAAGTAACTACACATTTAATAACAGTTCTAGACCACTCCACTTGTGAAAGAGATTTTGGTGTGCGAGTGTAGCTGTGTGGGGGCTTGCTCGGGGGACCGTCAGGGGTGGAGGCGGCGGGTGAGTGAAGCGACGCGGCCCCGGCATATGCTCCTCGTTAGTTAGTTAGTAATTCAACTTCTACCTTCGACCCAGAAAGCATTACATCACCGCCAGAAACATCATAAATAGAGTCTTAAGTTTTATTTCGATAAGAAACATAATTGGGTCGTATTATAAAACATTTCGTCGACCAAGCACCCATTTTTGACAAGGCTTTCGTAGCCGGTGTGAGCATTTCCAGGGATAGTCGTATGACCCTGGTGGTAGTTTGACCCTTCTTCTGTACCATGAACCCAAAGAAACACTCATGAGAACCCGATTGACTTCCTTTTTGGCCTTTGGAAATAGTTGATGAGAGGGATGGAAGCGTCTATTAATATCGACCATTGTGTTCAGTTTTCTCTTTCCTATAATTACAGTTCTTGACCACTCCAGCTATGAAAGGGGTTTGAATGTGCCTGTGAGCTTTGACCTTTAACACAGAAATCACTGTATTGCCCCCACAAACCGCACAAATAGGTCGGTATTCTCAGACGCTTCCGCCTACGTCAACTATTTCCAAAGGCCGAAAATGAGATCAGTCGGGTTCTAATGAGTGCTTTTAACGTTCCCGGTACAGAAGAAGTGTCTATCTACCATCAGGGCCATACAGTTACCTCTAGAAATGTCCAAAACTCCTGGGAAAGCCTTGTCAAATGTGTGTGTTTGGGCCCTGAAATTGTTAAGAATACAGTCTTACATTTTATTTCGGAGAGAAGAATTTATAGCATTCAGTTTCCTCTCTCCTTGCTGAGGGGGAAGCGACCGTCAGGATAATTTTTGCAGCGTGAATATATTTCCAGATTTATGCAATGTAAAACTCTTGCGAGGACTTATCTCAAACGTGGTTTCCATGAACCATTTCTTCATACTTGTGTGAGTGTATTCGGCCTCCTCAGAGTGGTCAGGGAAATAGCTTGAGTCAGGGTCAGCGCAACTTAACTCCCTCAACTTAATATTTACTAAAGTAGAATTGCAAAGTCTTGGCGGCATTTGAGTGATGTAACTTCACTTCGGTTTAAGGACAGACCGTCTACAAGTTTGAACCATAGAGTCTGTGTGGTCCAAATATCTATGTAAATCTATGCATCTCCGACCCACCACCACCACCACCACCACCATTACTACTGCTTTTACCACAACCTCTACCACCATCACCACCACCACCACCCCCACCACTGCATACTCTGGCGCAGCACAAATTAAGTGAGACTTTTTCACTACCATTCCGCCGGCCTGTGTGTGTGTGTGTGTGTGTGTGTGTGTGTGTGTGTGTGTGTGTGTGTGTGTGTGTGTGTGTGTGTGTCTGTTAGATTGCCTGTCTACCTGTCTGTCTGTCTATTTGCTTGTTGGATTAGATGGCCGGGGTGAACCTCTCTCTCTCTCTCTCTCTCTCTCTCTCATATCTTTATTATTTTCATATTCACTCCTCCTCTCCCTCCCTCCGCCTTTCCTCCTTCACCCTTCTCCTGACTCATAAATCCCTCACGACTGATTATCTCCCAGGAACTAATTTCTTAACTGCTTTCCGCTCCTGCTGCCGCCTCCTCCAGTGTGCGGGGGAGGCGTCCTGAAGTGATTCCTTTCCTTATTACTTTGTTCCTTGCACTACAACGGCACAGCCCCGGGGCGATATTCTCAGACGCTTCCTCCTCTCACGTCAACTGTTTCCAAAGACCGAAAAGGAGATTAATCGGGTTCTAATGAGTGCAGTTTTTCACGTTCATGGTCCAGGAGAAGAGTCACACTACCACCAGGGACATAAAACTACCTCTGGAAATGCCCAAAACTCCTACGAAAGTCTAGTCAAATATGTGAGCTTGGGCGCCGAAATGTTTAAGAATATGACCCAAACAACCCATCAGGAGGCCGAAAAGAAGATCAGTCGGGTTCTAATGAGTGGCTCCTCAGGTTCATGGTACAGAAAAAGGGTCAGACTACCACCAGGAACAAAAATACCCCTGGAAATGCCAAAACTACGTAATCATTGTCAAATGTGTGTGCTGTGACGCTTTCTCCTCTCACATCAACTATATCTAAAGGTCGGAAAGAGATACATCGGGTTTTCATGAGTGTTTCTTCACATTCATTGTACAGAAGAAGAGTCAAGCTATCACCAGGGACATACAACTACCTCTGAAAATGACGAAAACTCTTACGAAAGTCTAGTCTAATATGTAACCTTGGGCGCCGAAATGTTTAAGAATATGACCCAAACTACCCATCAGGAGGCCGAAAAGAAGATTAGTCGGGTTCTAATGAGTGTTTTCTCAGGTTCATGTTACAGACGAAGGGTCAGACTACCACCAGGAACAAAACTACCCCTGGAGATGCCCAAAACTACGAAAGCCTTGTGAAATGTGTGAGCTTGGACGCTTCCTCCTCTCACATCAACTGTATCTAAAGGTCGAAAAGGAGATAAATCGTATTTTCATGAGAGTTTCTTCACGTTCAGGGTACAGAAGAAGGGTCAAACTACCACCAGGGACATACAACTACCCCTGGAAGTGCAGCTACCCCCCACGAAAGCCCAATTGAATGTGAGCGTTTGAGCGACGACGCGTTTAAGAAAGTGCTCCCTGGCATTTTTAAACGGGCTAACTCCTGCGCCGCCCCCTTATCCCGCCCGTACCTTTCACCTTAGTCTCGCTCCCTCGTCCCAGCCTCCGCCGCTCCCCCGCGTCTCATTATCTGTTCAGCCACGTGGATTCACCCTTAGACCCTCGCTCCGTCCTTCCTCATATATCACCCTTCTCTTCTCATTCTCTTTCCCTTCTCTCTCTCTCTCTCTCTCTCTCTCTCTCTCTCTCTCTCTCTCTCTCTCTCTCTCTCTCTCTCTCTCTCTCTCTCTCTCTCTCTCTCTCTCTCTCTCTCTCTCTCTCTCTCTCTCTCTCTCTCTCTCTCTCTCTCTCTCTCTCTCTCTCTCTCTCACTTCTTCCTCCCTCTCTTTCTCTCCCTCCTCTTCTGCCTCTCTCCAGCAGTCTCTCTCTCCACTTCTTTCTCCCTCCTTTCCTCCCTTTGTTTCTCTCCTTCCTCTTCTGACTCCCTCCTTCCCTTCCTTCGTTTTTCTCCCTCCTCTTGTTCCTCCCTCCTGCCATCTCTATCTCTCCTGTCTGCCTCCCTCCTTCCCTCTTTATATCTCTCCTTCTCTTCTACCTTCCTTTTTCCTTTTTTCCTCTCTCTTCCTCCTCCTTCCCTCTCTCCTCTCTCACTCCCTCAGTAAATCAAATTATCCTCTATGCCACAATCACGGACCTCGACTCAAAAATTATATTGAAATCATAGCCCCGTTATCCGTAGACTTATTTTGCTTTTGGCTCCTGATTATTATTAATTTCGTTACCTGTGTGTGTGTGTGTGTGTGTGTGTGTGAGACACACACACACACACACACACACACACACACACACACACACACACACACACACACACACACACACACAAACACACAAACACACACACACACAAACACACACGCCTCTTCGTGACGCAACTGGTAGAGCGCTGCGCTGCCAGGCTTCACGGTCTGACAGGGCGGCGGTTCGAGCCCGCTCAGGCCGGATTCTTTCATTTGGCTGGAGTAGGTTGGAAGACACCTACCGAACGGGCGCAAGCCACTCCCGGTGAGGTATATATGGGAGGTGTGAAGGGAGCTGAAGCCCTCCAAAGACCCTTCCCATGTCCTCACTAACCGTTTCCCTATTGTCTCACCAACACCGGAGAGTAGTTCAGGGTAGGCGGTGGCGTAGGTGGTAGCATACTGGGCTCACATTCACCGCGTGATGGACGACGCGGGTTCGAATCCCCACGCTACCACTCGGATTTTTCAGTCACCGCCGAGTGGCTTAAAACTACCCACATGCTGTCCTGAAGACCACCCATCAACCCGGACTCTAGAGGAAGCCGTCCAAGCGAATCAAGAACGAGTTCCGGGGGGCAGCATGAGCCAATGCAAGATGGCGCCACTATAAACACTCGCCTGCGCCAGAACGGGCTGGGCCGACCATCAGGCCCCACCTGGAAGAAGCCTTGGGCCGACCATCAGGCCCCACCAGGAAGATGCCTACCGGCGCAACAGGCAACGACGTAAAAAAAAAAAAAAAAAAAAAAAATGCTCTCTAAAGACAGATCCTCTCTCTATCCACACCACACTACATTCACACAACATATACACCTTTTCCCAAAATTCAAATTTCAAAATGGCGCACCTACATCAAGCTTCGGAGTCCCCGCCCGTGGGCGGGGACTACAAATTCCCCCAGGGTGGACTCTCCTTCTGGCTGCCGACCCGAGAGGTGTCTTGATAACTCCTCGAACCTCTTTCTTCTCAATTTTTGCAACATTCGCGGTCTTCGTTATAATTTTCATTCTGTGGAACATCATCTCTCCTCCTCTAAACCTCACCTTCTCTTCCTTACCGAAACACAGGTTTGTGAGGCTACTGACAGCAATCTCTACTCTGTTCCCTCCTACTATCTCTATCCTAAATTTCAATCCAAAGCTGGATGTTGCGCCTACGTGCGCAACATCACTTGCTCTCGCGCCCACAACCTTGACTCTTTTGAATTTTCTACCATCTGGCTAAGACTTCATTGTCATTCTATTACTAAATATATATGTGCTGTTTATCTCTCACCTAACTCTACTAACTATGTAAAATTCTTTGACTATTTGAATTCTAAAGTGAAGCACATCTTGACCCACTTCTTCGTTGAAATCTCCATCCTAGGAGATTTCAATGTTCACCACCAGCTTTGGCTTTCATCCTCTTTCACTGACCATCCTGGTGAACAAGCCTACAACTTTGCTATTCTCAACGACCTAGAGCAGTTGGTCCAGCACCCTACACGTATTCCCGACCGTCTTGGAGACCGGCCCAACATCCTAGACCTTTTCCTTACCTCAAACCCTTCTGCTTATTCTGTCAAACTGTTCTCTCCGTTGGGCTCCTCCGATCACAATCTTATTTCTGCATCCTGTCCTATCGCTCCTGTACACCCTCTAGACCCACCGAAGAGGCGATGCTCCTGGCATTTTGCTTCAGCTCGGTGGGACGACCTGAGGATGTACTTTTCCGATTTCCCGTGGAATGATTATTGCTTCCAGGATAGAGACCCCTCTGTGTGTGCTCAGCGCATCACAGAGGTGATTGTCTCTGGAATGGAGGCATACATTCCTCGTTCTTTCTCTACTCCTCACGCTAAAAAGCCTTGGTTTAATCACGCTTCTTCTCGTGCTGTCAATGATAGAGAGGCAGCTCACAAAAGGTACCAGAGCCTTCAAACTAATGCTAATTATGAACTTTACATTTCTGCCCGGAATCGTGCCAAATCTATTCTCCGACTAACCAAAAACTCTTTCATTAATAGAAAATGCCAAAACCTTGCTTTCTCTAACTCTTCCCGTGACTTCTGGCATCTAGCCAAAATCATCTCCAACTTCTCTTCTTCATCTTTCCCTCCACTCCTCAGTCCTGACGGCAACACTGCCGTCTCATCTATCTCTAAGGCTGAACTCTTCTCTCAAACTTTTTCTAAAAACTCCACTCTGGACGATTCTGGGCATATTCCTCCTACTCATCCCCCTTCTGACTCCTTTATACCTGTTATGAAGATTCTTCAAAATGATGTTTTCTATGCCCTCTCTGGCCTCAATCCTCAGAAGGCTTATGGACCTGATGGAGTGCCTCCTATTGTCCTTAAAAACTGTGCCTCCGTGCTGTCACCCTGCCTGGTCAAACTCTTTCGCCTCTGCCTGTCAACATCTACCTTTCCTTCCTGCTGGAAGTATGCCTTCATACAGCCTGTGCCTAAGAAGGGTGACCGTTCCAATCCCTCAAACTACCGTCCTATAGCTTTACTTTCTTGTCTATCTAAAGCTTTTGAATCAATCCTTAACCGGAAGATTCAAAAGCATCTTTCCACTTCTGACCTTCTATCTGATCGCCAGTATGGGTTCCGCAAGGGGCGTTCTACTGGTGATCTCCTAGCCTTCTTAACTGACTCTTGGTCATCCTCTCTTAGCTGTTTCGGTGAAACCTTTGCTATTGCGCTGGACATATCAAAAGCTTTTGATAGGGTCTGGCACAAATCTTTGCTTTCCAAACTACCCTCCTACGGTTTCTATCCTTCTCTCTGTACCTTTATCTCCAGTTTCCTTTCTGACCGTTCTATTTCTGCTGTGGTAGACGGTCACTGTTCTTCCCCTAAATCTATTAACAGTGGTGTCCCACAGGGTTCTGTCTTATCTCCCACTCTTTTTCTGTTGTTCATTGATGATCTTCTTTCCAAAACGAATTGTCCTATCCATTCCTACGCCGATGATTCCACTCTGAATTACTCAACTTCTTTTAATAGAAGACCCACCCTTTAGGAACTTAACGACTCAAGGCTGGAGGCTGCAGAACGCTTAGCCTCAGACCTTAATATTATTTCCGATTGGGACAAGAGGAACCTGGTGTCCTTCAACGCCTCAAAAACACAGTTTCTCCACCTATCCACTCGACACAGTCTTCCAAACAACTATCCCCTATTACATAAGAACATAAGAACGCAGGAGTCTGCAAGAGGCCGGTAGGCCTGTTCTCTATTCTATGACAACACACAGCTATCACCTTCCTCACACTTGGCCTCCATCGCTCGCGCGAAGAGGTCATGGTTGTTGGCGCTCCTCAGAGCAGCCCGGGTCAGGTGTTGACCTCTCTCACACCTTCACCCACACCCACTTTCTTCATCATTGCTCTCATCTCGTCATTAGTGTTTAGTGCGATGTGTTCTACTGTGAGATACAACACTACTTATCTATACCGCCTACGACGTGCCTCCGCCTACCCCCCAGCGAACGTTATCCGGAAGCTAAAGGAACTACATATTTTTAAAAACCGCAGTGCCAGGAAAAGTTCACGAGTGACACATAACATACCAGTGATCACCACCACCAGGAGAAATACTAAACCCAAGCATGCCAAGGACTACAAACACATCGAAGTGCCTCGCCAGTGGTACAACCTGCCAACCCTGCTACTCTCCAACGTTACCTCCCTCAACAACAAGCTAGACGAAGTCATCACCACCATCAAATCCACCAGCGCTGACGTTGTGGCCATCACAGAGGCGTGGCAGATAGTACCCGAGCTCTTTAACATCACTGATTTCCAGCTCTTCCATCGTCTGATAAGAGGTAAACGAGGCGGTGGGTTAGCGCTCATTGCCACACCCACCTCAACCCCTGCCTACTCCCTGTTGAGACACCTGAGGGTGTGAAACCCTGGGTCAGGCTCTCACCCCCTCCCACCCCTGACTCGCTCCTCGGTACTAATCTTTCTGGTGTACCACACTCCCGCGCCGCATCCGCCACCATGCTGATGAACCACATCATCGAAGAAGTGGACTAGCAGCCCACTCTCTTTTCCTCTGCAAAAGTTTTTTGTTTTTTTTAGATTTCAATCAGCTCCACACAAGTGATATTGAAGACCAACTACATCTCACACAAGTAGTAAATTTCCCCACTCACGGCACAAACACACTGGATTTAATCCTCACTGACCTCACTCCCCACGACATTTCCCCTAAAGACCTCCCTCCAATGGGACGCAGCACACACCTGTCAGTTCTTTGGACACCTGCACCCACCACATCCAACAAAGCACCGCCAGTCACCAAGTCCTACAGGTCTGTTACGGACTCAGCCATCCGCGCGTTCGGCCAATGGATAACACGCCACCGCTGGGTTGAAGTCCTTACAGTGGATGACGTACACCAAAAATGGAGCAACTACACCAGCACAATTACCGCAGCTTACCACCACTTCTTCCCGCTAAAATCAAGACGAGTGCACCCTTCAGACACCCCGTGGATTACACCCAGAATAAAACGTCTCATTGAACAGAGAAATGACGCCTTCCACACCAACCCTACACTCTACAAGCAACAAAGTTATCCGGGAAATCAAACGAGCCAAGGCCACATACTACCCCCAAAAGATCCACAGCCTTAAGCAAGCTAACATTGGGAAATGGTTTTCAAAATTAAGGCCTTGTGTGGCCTCAACAACAGCGCCCTCCATCCTGGGCGTATCTCACCTCCCGCCACCTGAAGCAGCCGAGGCCATCAATCTCCACTTCTCGGCCATCTGTCAGTCCCTCCCCAGCCTGGACCTGACCTCACTCCCAGCTTACCTGCCCGCCCCATCACCACTCCCCACGGTTGAGGCCTATGAGGTCGCCAGGTCACTAAGACAACTTAAAACAAAGCGGTCCACCACGCCCACTGATCTCCCCATCAAACTGTACCAGGAGTTTGCACACGAGCTGGCCACCCCCTCGCCTCTATTTTTAACGCTTCCTTCCGTCAAAGTCAGTGTCCTGCTGACTGGAAAACAGCATATGTCACTCCGATTCTAAGACCACCACCCTCAATCACCGAGTGACTTGAGGCCTATTTCTATCACCCCATTCCCAGCCTCCTGTGTGAAGCCTTCATTTTCAAGTGGACTTACACTCATCTTGCTCCCCTCATAGACCCACAACAGTACGGCAATATCAAGTCAACCTCCACCACACACTGCCTAATTAATCTCCTGGACTTTGCCTACAGAAATCTTGAAAACGCAAAACATCAGTTTCTCTCGCTTTTATTGATTTCCGAAAGGCTTTTGACCTAGTTCACCACACCACAGTCATCAACAAAGCAATAAACCTAGGGCTTCACCCTAACCTGGTCTCCTGGCTGGCTGATTTCCTGCACCAGCGTAAACAGGTGGTGAGATTTCAGGAGTGGCCTCCTCCTCTACACCTTACTTGCGGGGTATCTCAGGGGTCCAAATGGGCCCTTTGTGCTTCCTTATCCTAATTAATGACGCCCTGACCCACACACCCCACCGCTGGAAGTACGTGGACGACACCACAGTGGGAGTAACAGTTGACAACAGCAACCCAGATTATTCCCACCTCCAGGAAACACTACACAACCTACACACATGGACAACACAAAACATGGTCACCATCAACGACACCAAAACTACACTCTACACATCAACACCTCCTCTGCCCCTGTTGCCCCCTGTGGTGTCCATCAACGACACTCCTCCGGGTAGTTACATCAGCAAAACTACTTGGAGTCACCCTGGACAACAAACTCACATGGAAGGAGCACGTCTCCCAGCTCACCAGATCTGCCACCTATAAACTGTACCTGCTGAGGAGACTCAAAACGCTGGGGGCCCCTGAGTGTGCGCTGGCGAGCGTGTACTCCTCGTTCATCCTCCCCAAACTGACATACGCGTCCCCAGCGTGGTCTTCCTCCATCAACATCACGCAGCGCCGCCAACTTGAACGCGTCCAGAAGCGAGCCTGCAAAATCATCCTGGGCCCTCACTACGCCAGCTATCAGGACGCCCTCGACTCTCTCCATCTCACCAGCCTACAACACCGTCACGAGACCCTACTACACCGGTTCGCAACCAAGCTTCTCAACCAGCCCAGACACAGACACATCCTCCCACCCGCAGTGAACCGCCCTCAGCAATCAGTGCGACACCACAACATTATTGCCCCGATACGGGCACGGACTGACCGCTATAAGAACAGCGCAGTGCCCGTGATGGTCAAATATATCAACAATGCAAATTAAGAGCAGCACAATTTGTATGTTTTGTAAATATTTTTCATTAGGACTTATTGTTGTTGTTATTATGATTATTTATTATCATGATTACTATTATTATTATCATTATTATTATCGTGATTATTATCGTGATTATTATTATTATCTTTACTATGATTATTGCTATTATTGTTATTTCTATTTTCCTTTTTATTTTCGATCATACTACTTTGTTCATTTGTCTCATTCATTTCATTTCATCTTCCATTGATGTATATTTTCAGCTCTAGGGCTGCCTGGTACTTCATGAAATAAACCGTTTATTATTATTATTATTATTATTATTATAAACATCCTCGGTCTATCCTTAACTCAAAATCTCAACTGGAAACTTCATATCTCATCTCTTACTAAATCAGCTTCCTCGAGGCTGGGCGTTCTGTACCGTCCATATACAGGGGCCTTGTCCGCCCTCGTATGGAATATGCATCTCATGCATCTCATACAGCTCTTCTGGACAGAGTGGAGGCTAAGGCTCTTCGTCTCATCAGCTCTCCTCCTCATACTGATAGTCTTCTACCTCTTAAATTCCGCCGCAATGTTGCCTCTCTTTCTATCTTCTATCGATATTTCCACGCTGACTGCTCTTTTGAACTTGCTAACTGCATGCCTCCCCCCCTCCCGCGGCCCCGCTGCACTCGACTTTCTACTCATGCTCATCCCTATACTGTCCAAACCCCTTATGCAAGAGTTAACCAGCATCTTCACTCTTTCATCCCCCACGCTGGTAAACTCTGGAACAATCTTCCTTCATCTGTATTTCCTCCTGCCTACGACTTGAACTCTTTCAAGAGGAGGGTATCAGGACATCTCTCCTCCCGAATTTGACCTTGCTTTTGGACACTTCTTTTATTTATTTCTTAGGAGGAGCGAGTAGCGGGCTTTTTTTATTATTGTTTTCTTTTTTTTGTGCCCTTGAGCTGCCTCCTTTGTTGTAAAAAAAAAGAAAAAAAAAGGAGAGGTTACTGCCCCCCCTTAAGCAAGGGGGATGGAGTGTGTGGTGTGTGAGGTCCTGGCAGTACCCAGAGATCGACTAAATGAGCACTTGCTCTGTGGGCAGGGTACCTGCTACCGATTAGGATCATTACCTGCTGCTCGCGATCAGGCCGTGGTGAATTACACACACACACACACACACACACACACACACACACACACACACACACACACACACACAGTTAGCGAAATCGATAAAAATCAGGAGGCAAAAGTACAATAAGTCTACGGATAACGGGGCCATAATTTCAATACACTCTCTCTCTCTCTCTCTCTCTCCCACACACACACACACACACACACACACAGTTAACCCGCTTTTCTGATTAAACTCTTCTTGTAACGCTCTGGTATATACATGATTTGAGGCGGGCAAGCTTGTACATGGAAACTGTCCTCTAAGGCTTCATCTTTCCTTTCATGCCCTCGACCTCTCTCTCTCTCTCTCTCTCATGTTCATTATTTCACGCACAGTTTTCTTTCTCTCTCTTTCCGCTCACCTTTATCAAGTATTTCATTCTCTCCCTCTTTCTCATTTCCTTCTTCCTTCTCCGCCCCCTTCGCCGTTTTCGTTTCTTCCTTTCCTGTCTCTTCCTCTTTATCGGTTATTCTATTTCACTCTTTCTTTCCTTCCTTCCCCTCGTCCTATACTGTGTTTCTTTTTTCGTCTCTCTCGACCCTCGCAGAAATTATATCATGTACGGGTTTTTCTTTTCTCAATGTTCTGGTCTTGTTTTATATATATTTCTTTAAGGTGTGTGTGTGTGTGTGTGTGTGTGTGTGTGTGTGTGTGTGTGTGTGTGTGTGTGTGTGTGTGTGTGTGTGTTTTCTTTCTTACTTGCGTGCCTACTAAATAGAAAAGGACGTTCTGATAGGTTAATAATATACCCAAATCCGTTTTTTTTTTTTTTTTAGAGTTTTCTCGCGCCCATTTTTGTTAACGTTTTCCTAGATGATTTATGCGCCCAAGACCATCTCACTCCTTCCTCCTCCTCCTCCTCCTCCTCCTCCTCCTCCTCCTCCTCCTCCGTCTCCTCTTAATCGTCCTCCTCCTCCTCATACTCTTCCTCCTCGTTCTCTTAGTCCTCTTCCTCCCCCTTCTCCTAGTCCTATTTCTCCTCCTCCTCCTCTCTCTTCTCCTCTTCCTTCTCATTCTCCTCTTCCTCATACTCCTCCTCCTTCTTCTCCTCCTCTTCATCATCATATTTATCATCACCCTCATCCCCATCTTCCTTCTCTTATGTCCCCTCCTCCCCCCCTGCCTCCTCCTCCTCCTCCTCCACCTCCTCCCGTGACCCTCCTCCAGTACCTCTTCCGGGGCTCTTGGTCTGCTCATGACGTGGCGGCGGATTATTTCTGAACAAGTTTCCGAAGAGGTGCAGGTTGTGGGAGGGGCTTGGAATTCCATCTCCTCCTCCTCCTCCTCCTCCTCCTCCTTCTCCTCCTCTGCCTCCGTCACCATCTTCGTCGTCGTTTTTTTCGCCTTCTATGGTGTCGTTGTTGTTGTTGGTGGTGGTGTTTTGTTTATTTATTTTTGGTTGTACTATTTTCTATCATCTTTACTACAACTACTACTACTACTACTACTACTACAACTACTATTATTACTACTACTACTACAGCTACTATTATTACTACTACTACTACTACTACTACTACTACTACTACTACTACTACTACTACTATTATAACTACTACTAATCCTAAGATGTGACATGTATATTATTATTGATATATTGAAGATATGCTGATCAATGATACATTCGTCAAGTCAACAGGTGTGTGTGTGTGTGTGTGTGTGTGTGTGTGTGTGTGTGTGTGTACGGGTGAGCCTCGTCGTTGTTAATTATTCACTCTGATGTTTTTAGTCACGGCCGTCGTGCGAGTGTCTATCTGAAGTTCCAGGAAGCGAGCGAGTGTTTTATCTGGTCTTCTTTCTCCCTGTTTGTGTTGCCTTATTGTTATTTCCCGCATGTTTGTTGTTGCCGCCGCCTGCCTCGTCGGAGTGGCTGCCGACGCGTCCTTACCGTGTCGGAATCCAAAATTGGGTGAAGCCACGACGACACAAGTCACGCCGAACACTGATAACAAACGCGCGTCTTGCCTCGCCTCGCCCCAAGCCTTGAGTGGATACGGTCGCGGCGTTTCTCTTTGAAAATATTTCTCGTGAAGGGAAGGAAGGTGGAAGTTTCAATAGGAAGAAAGCTTGGCACAAAATAGTTTTCTCTAAGTTTCTAGAAATGCGTTTTATTAAGTGGAAAATAGATAACCGTGCACTTTGTAATGAGGGGAAAGAGAAAACATGTCATAATCAACTAGCAATATATAGACTTCATTAGAGCTGATGAAGTTTCCAAGCGTGATTATGTCTGAGTGTGTACGTTGCCGGAGGTTCATTCCGATGTCGTCGAGTGATAAGTCTTATATAATACACATGTTAGCCTGGCGGCACTCAACCCATGTCTGCCAAACGTGAGCTGAGCAGGAGTGTTGACAAAGACCTGAGGCACATAGAAAGAAGAAAACAGAGACGGTAATTGTTGTGTAACTTCAACGCGGGAAAATTGAATATTGGCAATCGATATTTTAGGCGCCTCCGTGGTCTAGTGGTCAGCGTGCCTGTTCACTATTCCGCGGGCCCGGGTTCGAATCCCATCCGGGCAGTCGGTGCAGCTCACCCAACTTTCTTTCTCCTGCGGGACGCGCGTTTCTTTGCAGTGTTCGGCGTGACTTATGTCGTCGTGGCTTCACCTGATTTTGTATTCCGACACGTTCCAGCAGCCGGCAAGAACACGTCAGCAGCACACGCAGCCACTCCGACGAGGCAGGCTGGTCGATGAAGGGGTGCCCGGGGAAACCTTGGGAAGGTAAACTGTGGCAGTCATGAATTTCACATTGGCCCGTGTCCTGGGTGACTGGTTCTACCCACCACCACAGGCTCAAATGGCCAACGAATCGGAGATGACCACCGCAGTCACGCGCAGCTATAACTTATGCGCCCACCTTTGTTGTGCCAGACCCGCCTGATGGGCGAACCTCCCCTAACTCAATCTGTGAGTGGGTACCTCTTTGGCCGACTGGTTAAAGAGTGACTTTACCATCTCGTTGTCGTGGGTTCGATCCCCGGCGCCGGCAAAACCCTTTCCTTGCCTGGATTAATTTATCGTGTTTCGTGACACGCTGTGATTATGTAGAGATATAGTGGAGCGGAAATTCGGGCAATACACCTTCACCTTAATTGATTTCTGGCTGAAGTGCGTAGCAGCTGACAAAGGAGAATGAACAGGAAACGAGAGGAAGAGGAATGAGAGTAAATGCGAACGACTGAGGGGGAAAAAATCTCTTGGAAATACGACTTTTGAGAAACCTCCGCACTCCTACGCTGACACAACTTCCTACTTAGACGAGGCCTCCGCTCCTTGCCTCTCCTCTCCTCTCCTCTCCTCTCCGCCTACCTTTCCTCCTGCACTCAAACATAAGCCTCCCTCCCTCCCTCTCCACTTTTTGCTACTCTTATTCGCTCCTCCTTTTCCGTCTCTTTATCGTTTTATGCTCCTCCATTTCCTCTTCTTCTTACTTCTGCTCCTCGTCCTCTACCTCCTCAACCTCCTCCTCCTCCTCCTCCTCAACCTCCTCCTCCTCCTCCTCAACCTCCTCCTCCTCCTCCTCCTCTCCTCCTCCTCCTTCTTTCCTCATCCTACTCATCCTGCGCCTCCGCCTCCGTCTTCTCTTCTGCCTCCTCCTCCTCCTCCTCCTCCTCCTCCTCCGTCTTATCTTCCGGCAGCGTAGTAAGAAAAAAAGTAGCCCTAAAAAATAGTAAACGAGATTATCAACAAAAAAAAAAGGCCACAAGTAATAAGTTTGGTCGAGTGTTTTCAGACTTGGGGATTTTTTCTTTATCGTACAATTAACAGCGAAAGGAACCTCGGCCAAGAGCTCTAAGCCAGCCTTCAGAGAGATAGATAGATAGATAGATAGATAGATGGATAGATAGATAGATGGATAGATAGATAGATAGATAGATAAGTAGATTGATAGATAGATAGACAGATAGATAAATAGATAGACAGATAGATAGATAGATAGATAGATAGATAGATAGACAGATAGGCAGGCAGAGAGAGAGAGAGAGAGAGAGAGAGAGAGAGAGAGAGAGAGAGAGAGAGAGAGAGAGAGAGAGAGAGAGAGAGAGAGAGAGAGAGAGAGAGAGAGAGACAGACAGACAGACAGACAGACAGACAGACAGGGGGAGAGAGAGAGAGAGAGAGAGAGAGAGAGAGAGAGAGAGAGAGAGAGAGAGAGAGAGAGAGAGATCGTGTTCTCATGAGTGTGTTTTCACGTTCATGCTACAGAAGCTTTGTCACACAACCACCAGGCTCACAAAACTACCCACGGAAAGGCCCACAACCCATACGAAAACTGTCAAATATGTGTGTGTGCTTGGGCGCCGAATTGTTTAATAAGAATATTACCCACTACTGGCTCCGACTATTGGGAGGCTGCAAGGTGTATTGTCTCCCATGAAGGTTGTGGCAGAGGAAGTCGGAGGAAAATATCATATTGAACTCCCGGTGATGGAAGCATTATTCTCTCTGTTGGGAAACGTGGGAAGGAATTGGTGGCAGTGTAGTGGCTGGTTTGGTTTGGTGTGTTGGTTTGAGGAGTCCGCACGAGAGGATTATGGGGTTGTCAACGTGGTGCTGTGAGTGAGTGGATGTCGGGAATGGTAATGGATGGAGTGATGAGAGTCTATGGGCTTGTAAAGAAGAGAAGCGGTAAATACATAGGTGGTTGTGTTGGTTTGCTGTGTTGGTTTGAATGAGTTCGTACGAGAGAGTCGGTGAGGTTGTGGGACGTGGTGCTGTGAGTGAGGGAATGGCGGAGAAGGTAATGGATGAAGTGGTAAGAGTCTATGGGCTTGTAAAGAAGAGAAGTGGTAAATACATAGGTTGGTTTGCTGTGTTGGTTTGAGGAGTTCGCATGAGAGAGTCGGTGAGGTTGTGAGACGTGGTGCTGTGAGTGAGTGGATATCGGTGATGGTAATGGAGGGAGTGTTAAGGGTCTGTGGATATGTAAGGAGGAGAGGCGGTAATGTAGTTGGGTGAGGCTATTTGGTGTGTTGGTTTGAATGAGTTTGTAATGAGAGAATCGGTGAGGTTGTGGACGTGGTGGTATGAGGAGTGCTCATCGGTGATGGTAATGGATTGAGTGATGAGGGTCTGTGGGCCTGTACAGAAAAGCGTCGTGAAATCTTGGCCATTGAAGAAAAATTACTGTGTTTACTGGTGTTGGATGAAGGCAAGAGCCATGGAATAGGTGGACATAGATAGAAAATGTTACTGGGTTTCCGTTGCTCGGGGGAGAGAGTTAGACAAAAGGAAGAGGCGTGAAATACATGGCCAGTGCTAGATAAGGTTACTGTGTTTACTGGTGTTGGGGGGAGTGAGGGAGATGGAAGAGGCGACTTACATGGCCAGTGGTAGAGAATGTTACTGTGTTTTCGATTGTAGTAGAAAGTTAGACGAAAGAAAGAGAGGCATGACATACGTGGCAAAAGGTAGATAATGCTACTGTGATTCCGGTGTTAGGAGAAGAAAGTTAGATGAAAGAGGGGCGGGAAATACGTAGCTGATAGTAGAAAAGGTGTAATGTGTTTATTAGTGTTCAAGGAGGACGTTACATGACACCTTTGCATATTTAAACGTGACCTTGATTAGAGATGAAGGAGATGAAGGAGAAAAGGTAGAGAAAGGTCAGCATAGAAGTAAACTGAAAGCAGATAGAGATTTTGGTGGACTTTTGAGTGAACAGAAACAGACGATTTTAAAATGAGATATACATAGAGGAGGAGGGAAAGAACGTATTGGATAATGCTGAAGAGGGTTAGCTGTATGTAAAAAACGAACTATCAAAAGAATGGGCGAGGAAGAGGTAGAGGATGGTCAAAGTAGAAGCATATTGAGGGCAGATTTTGGTGGAGTTTAGAGTGAATAGAAACAGAGGCTTTTGAAATGAGATACCAAAGAAATAGCAACAAACCAAAGAAATAGACCAAATAAACCAGAGAACATCAAAACGAAAAGAACCAATATGGAACGTTCTTTGTACTGGAAAAAAAAGAATATCTCAGGGTGTGGCGCGGTGGTACATGCAAGGGAACAGCAACTATAGTCCGACACATTTATGAAGTCAGTCTGGGTGTGGCCCGAGCCTCTTCACAGCGCTGCCGCATCACCCCGAATACATCACTCTCTCCCTCATGTGTCAACTACGTACTACTTCAAATTTGTCAGCGCTGCGGCCAGAGAACTCCCAGAGCGAGCCACGACTAAACTGATGTAAGAGCTCAGTCGGCCTATAAGATTGTAGGCCTATGTGTAAGCCAATTTCCCTTTCGTAAGCCTTCATATATCCTTCTGTATCCGTGTGTCTATATAATCTTGTGAGGTAAGTCATATTAAAACGCATTTGTATTGGGAAAGACTTACATAAGGAGCGGCAGTGTGGCGTGTGGGGAATAACAACTAAGAAGGTACTGCCACGTGTAAGCCGAGTTGCCTTTTGTCAGCCTCCACGTGTCCTTCTGCAGCCATGTGTATATATATAATCCTGTGAGATAAGTAAAAGCGAGAGGTGCGTGATCCCCTTTGAGCGTGAAATACAGGGTAGAAAGGGACAGGGACAGAATAGGCGAAGGGGTGTAATGTGGCGAGTGAGAAATTACTGTGAAAGGATTATATGGAGCGTGACGAGAGGAGGGTGAGCGAAGTGTTGAGGAGAGGAAGGGAGAAGAGGCTAGACCGCTATAGAGTATTTGTTTAGCGGCACTAGCACGGGCTGGACGCATAGAGGAGGAGGGAAAGGACGGGATGGGCGATGCTGGAAATGGATAGATTTGTGTAAAAGCGAATTATAAAAAGAATAGCCAGAAAAAAAAAAGATAAATTGAAAGCAGATATAGATTTCGGTGGAATTTTGAGTGAATAGAAGCAGAAGCTTTTGAAATGGTAAACCAAAGAAACGTAGTAGATGACAATTAAAAGGTAGAGAAAGGTCAGAATAGAAGCAAACTGAGAGCAGATAGAGATTTTGGTGGACTTTTGAGTGAATAGAAACATTCGCTTTTATAATTGGATACACATAGAGGAGGAGGAAAGAACGTATTGAATAATGCTGAAGAGGGTTAGCTGTATGTAAAAAACGAATTATCAAAAGGATGGGCAAGGAAGAGATAGAGGATGGCCAAAGTAGAAGCATATTGAGGGCAGATTTTGGTGGAGTGTAGGGTGAATAGAAACAGAAGCTTTTGAAATGAGATACCAAAGAAATAGAAACACACCGAAGAAATAGACCAAAGAAACCAAAGAAAACCAAAGAAACCAAAGAAATAGACCAAACCAAAGAAAACCAAAGAAATAGACCAAACCATAGACTCGTATCCTTGACGGGTGTCGGGAGGGCTTTGCCGCAACAGGTCGCTGGATAGGCGGCAACACTCGCGCATAGTCGGTTAGTAACGAACGCCCAGTGCTTCAAGTAGGTAGTAACCCGTGTTACCCTCCCTTCCTGCCGCTGATATTGTTTTATTGTTTCTTGCTTCTAATTCAGCGGTTCTTAACCTGGGGTCGTGATCTCCTTGGAACGAGGTGAGTTGTTTCGAAGAATATTGGATTTTATTCGTATGGTGTAAGGTTTTCTGCATGTTATACCGTATCTACAACTTCTGTGACAGATTAAAAGTGGAAAGAGTTTTACAATCTGTAATAACTTGCTAATAATATTACCCAATGAATTAGTCAAGACAAATACATTATAATTTTACTGTGTACACTAGCTTATAATTTTGCATTTAGTTAAACCAGGCTATTATTTTGCATTCATGAACTATTATTTAGCATTTAGGAATAATATGCTATTAATTTGAATTCATGAACACTAGGCTATTATTTTGCATTTAGGAACACCAAGCAATCATTTGGCATTTACGAATACAAAGCTATTATTTTGCATTTAGGATACTAGGCTATTATTTTGCATTTAGGAAACTAGTAAGCTATTATGCATTTTGGAATACTAAACTATTATTTTGCATTTAGGAAAACTAAGCTATTATTTTGCATTTAGGAATCTAGGCTATTATTTTGCATTTAGGAATACTAAACTATTAATTTCCATTTAGGAAATACTAGGCTATTATTTTGCATTTAAGAATACTAGCTATTATTTTGCATTTAAGAATACTAAGCGATTTTTTTGCATCTATGAAACTATATAGGCTATTATTTTGCATTTACGAATACTAAATTATTATTATGCATTTCAGAAAACTAGGCTATTATTTTGCAGTAACTTTTTTTCTTAAGAGAAATAATTCTCTCTCTCTCTCTCTCTCTCTCTCCACTTGAGGAATTCCACCTACAACACTGGTTTCCTCACATCCTTAATAAAATACCACTATCTCTTTAAATTCTTCGTGGACTTATGAGTCAATAATGTATTACAGATAGCTATTCAGAACTGGAGTCTAATATAAGTAACAGGGAGCATGAAACTGGATAAGCGGTAAGGATAATAAGGGAAAAATAAAAAGTATATCTATAAATGCACTCACCGCAAAAGAAATCGGTCTGGAGATGTATTAGGCTAACATTTTTTAGTATGACTCTCTCTCTCTCTCTCAAGCAAGAGTGGCTTTAAAAAGCAGAAACTGAACGGGCAGAAGAGATGTTATAGTGTTGTGTTTTAGCGATGCTTAAGTTTTTTTTTCATATCTTATTGATACTAAAACGAACTGAAATGAAATGTGACTTCATGGGTCCATGCGCATTACCAGTGGGGGGCTACATGCAAAATTTGGTGAGGCTAGGTAAAAAAACCAAAGTCAGGACGCCTTAGTTTTATATTTTTTTATTTTGAGAGTTTGCCCGCCTAGTATTTAGGCGGTTCCACCGACACCTGTCAAGGATACGGAGTCTATGACCAAACCAAAGAAAACCAAAGAAACCAAAGAAATACACCAAACCAAAGAAAACAAAGAAAACCAAAGAAACCAAAGAAATAGACCAAACAAACCAAATATGTAGAAACAGAAGGTTTTGAAATGGGATACCAAAGAAACGCAGTAGATGAAGAAGAAAAGTAGAGAGAGGTCCAAGCAGAAGTAGACTGAGACCAGATACAGATTTTGGTAGACAGTTTGGCGACGAGTTCACTGATAGAAACATAAACTTTTAAAAACGGTATGATGAAGAAACGATGTACATGAATCTTGGGGGGAGAAACTACGATGAAACAGGTTTAGGTTAGATTGTTGAGTGACGAGTTTTTATTGATAAGAAACGGAAGCTTTTGAAACGGAATACTGAAGCGAAGAAAATTAAACCAGGGAGGGAAATGATATGAAAGAAGGGGCATTTTCAGAGGAATACTGGAAAAGTGAAAGAAGTAGCATTTTAAGAGGAATTCTGGAAAAACGAAAGAAAGGACATTTTAAGTGGAATACTGAAAAACGAAAGAAGGAGCATTTTAAGAGGATTACTGGAGAAATGAAAGGAACATTTTAAGAAGAATACTGAAAAAATAAAAGAAGGAGCATTTTAAGAGGATTACTGGAGAAATGAAAGGAGCATTTTAAGAAGAATACTGAAAAAAATAGAAGAAGAAGCATTTTAAGAGGAATACTGGAAAAATAAAAGAAGGAACATTTTAAGAGGAATATAGAAAAAACGAAAGAAGGAGCATTTTAAGAGGAATACTGGAAAACAAAAGAAGGAGCATTTTAAGAGGAATACTGAAAAACGAAAGAGGGAGCATTTTAAGAGGAATACTGGAAAAACGAAACAAGGAGCATTTAAGAGGAATACTGGAAAAACGAAACAAGGAGCATTTAAGAGGAATACTGGAAAACGAAAGAAGGAGCATTTAAGAGGAATACTGGAAAACGAAAGAGGGAGCATTTAAGAGGAATACTGGAAAAGAAAGAAGGAGCATTTTAAGAGGAATACTGGAAAACGAAAGAGGGAGCATTTAAGAGGAATACTGGAAAACGAAACAAGGAGCATTTAAGAGGAATACTGAAAACGAAACAAGGAGCATTTTAAGAGGAATACTGAAAACGAAAGAAGGAGCATTTAAGAGGAATACTGGAAAAACGAAGAGGGAGCATTTAAGAGGAATACTGAAAACGAAAGAGGGAGCATTTAAGAGGAATACTGGAAAACGAAAGAGGGAGCATTTTAAGAGGAATACTGGAAAAAAAAGAAGGGAGCATTTTAAGAGGAATACGAAAAACGAAAGAGGGAGCATTTAAGAGGAATACTGGAAAACGAAAGAGGGAGCATTTAAGAGGAATACTGGAAAACGAAAGAGGGAGCATTTTAAGAGGAATACTGGAAAACGAAAGAGGGAGCATTTTAAGAGGAATACTGGAAAAACAAAAGAAGGGAGCATTTAAGAGGAATACTGGAAAACGAAAGAGGGAGCATTTTCAGAGGAATACTGGAAAACGAAAGAAGGAGCATTTTAAGAGGAATACTGGAAAAACAAAGATGGGAGCATTTTCAGAGGAATACTGGAAAACGAAAGAAGGAGCATTTTAGAGGAATACTGGAAAAACAAAAGATGGGAGCATTTTAAGAGGAATACTGGACAAATGAAAGAAGGGCATTTTAAGAGGAATACTGGAAAATGATAGGGAAACATTTTAAGAGGAATACTAAAGAAATTAAGTAGATGTATATTAACAGGAGAAATGAGATGAAGGGGTGATGTTAAGAGTAAGTGTGGCTGGAAGAGTTGTGGAAGAGAATGTTGTTGCGTGACTGAGGAACGAAGCAACACACGTCGAGGCAATAGTGACGCTGAGGGGACTTTATGTGAACGGACGCAGAGATGAGACTCGCATGTCGACGGGAATACATGTGGCGTAACAGGAGATAGAGGAGACGAGAACAGTAGCTAGATGGTGGACACTGGAATCACCCAGCCGTTGTTCATTTATGGTTGTGGCAATGCTCGGTATTGTTAGACGCTTCTGCCTCTCACATCAACTATTTCCAAGGGCCAAAAAGGAGATCAGTCGGGTTCTTACGAGTAGTATTTTAGGTTCACGGTACAGAGGAAGGGTCAAACTACCACCAGGGTCATAAAACTACATACCCCTGGAAATGCCCACAACTTCTACGAAAGCCTTGTCAAATATGTTTGCTTGGGTGGCGAAGTGTTTTATAATTCGATCCTGTGTAAGAGAGGAAGAAAATAACGTTGTAACTAAAGCAAATCGTTGGGTCAGTTTAGATATTGGACGATGAGACAGAGTTTAGAAATAGCAACATTCACCTTCTCACCACATAATATTATTTAGCTCCATGTGTTGCTCTAATAAAGACAGACACAATCAACATAGGATCAAAACATATATTAGCCTGAGCATGGAAGCGGAGAGTGTTGAGAAATAGCAACATTCTCCTTCCCACCTCATCTCTATCTCCTTGTGTTGCTCAAGTAAAGACAGACACACATCACTGCCCGATCAAGACATATATTAGCCTTCCGCTGTGTCTGGTGGAACTGCTTTCTCATGCGGTGACAGAGCTTAGAAATAGCAACATTCTCCTTCCCACTCCATCTTTATTTCCATGTGTTGCTCTAATAAAGACAGACACACAATCAATGCCGGATCAAGACATATATTAGCCTTCCGCTGTGCCTGGTGGAATTCCTTTCTCATGTGGTGACAGTTTAGAAATAGCAACACTCTCCCTTCCACTCCATTTATATTTCCATGCGTTGCTCTAATAAAGACAGACACACAGTCAATGCCGGATCAGACATATATTAGGCTGCCGCTGTGCCTGGTGGAACTGCTTTCTCATGCGGTGACAGAGCTTAGAAATAACAACATTCTCCCTTCTACTCCACCTTTATCTCCATGTGTTGCTCTAGTAAAGACAGACACACAATCAACATAGGATCAAGACATATATTAGCCCTCCGCTGTGCCTGGTGGAGCTGCTTTCTCACGCACTCTGCGCCCAAAATTGCACGACGCCGGAAGTCATTTATCCATTTGCCAGATTAGCTTCCCGGCAACACGATGCGGGAAGGATTTGCGCACCGATATTAAGGTGGCCGACGCTCCCGCACGGCCGCTCCGGGATATAAGGTCTTGCGGCGAGGCTTGGCGGGGATTTGCACGGGGCTCAGGCGAACACAAGTGATTTGCAGCCGCGGAATGTTTACAGGCAGCGCTTCGACGAGCAGACTTCAGCGCCCTCACGCCGGCCACGCCACAATACCCAATGCAGTGGTCGCTTGTGATTCTAACTTGCTGACGTTGAGACCGGCTGAAGACACACACACACCCTCACGCCAGCCACACCACAATACACAATGCAGTAGTCGGTTACGATTCTAACTTGCTGACGTTGAGACCGGCTGAAGACACACACACACACCCTCACGCCAGCCACACCGCAATACACAATGCAGTAGTCGGTTGCGATTCTAACTTGCTGACGTTGAGACCGGCTGAACACACACACACACACACACACACACACACACACACACACACACACAGAAAGACAGATAAACAGACAGGACAGATAGATGCACACACACACACACACACACACACACACACACACACACACACACACACACACACACACACAAAAGAAATAATAGTAACAATAATTCAGTATAAAGCCCGCTAATCACTGACCCTATAAAAAAGAGTATAGAAGAGTATCCAAAACAGAGGTCAATTTCTGGAGAAGAAGTGTCTTGAATCCTAACCGCTAATCACACACACACACACACACACACACACACACACACACACATAGATAGATGGTAAGTTTATTTACCTCGGTATGCAGATATAGATGTTGATATTACATGATCCTTAAATTAACTTAACTAAACTTAATCTTTAAAAACTAAATTAACATAAACATTAACACTCATTTTTTTTTTTTTCATATGCTTATGACCTAGAAATGCTTCATTTGTTGTACCATCTTTAGTTCCTATATTTCCTGGATTGGTTTGCTGACGTTTACTCTCCTATTAAAAAAATGCAGTTTATTTTACTTTTAGCCTTTTTTTTTCTTTTTTTTTCTTCCATACACTTTGCTAACACACTCTTTTGCTTTCATAGTTTCCTTTCCTTTGTTTCCTGGATTAGTTAGCTGACTTTAGCTCTCTCATTAGAAAGATACCGTTTACTTTTAGCTCTATTTTTCTTCCATTCACAAAGCTTACACAGACTTTTATATCCCTATCTTTTCCTTTGTTTCCTTCACTGTTAGCCCCGCCGGGTGACGATCGATATCCAACCTCCTCAAAAATAAGGAAGGATCTCTGCGCGTCTGAGAGTAAACACACACACGGCCTTTCCACACTCCAGGCAGCTGACAGGCGGGATGCAGTGGAGTCACGGGGGACGCGGCCGCCGAGAATACGTGTATGCTCGCCTCCCTTTACGCCGAGACGTTTGCCCACTTTATGTTTTCGTCTTATTTGCAACACTTGCAGAAAAGCTATAACACGACGCACTTTTGCTCGTCTCTTTGTTTCGTGCGTTTTTCCTTTGTGCATATAAAATCGTCGACTATGTGGCTGACTTGTACTTTCCCATTAGCAAGATATTTTTCCCTTTCCTTTCCCAAAAGCAGGATATAGTTTACTTTTAAGGACATAAGGAGACTATAAAAGGCCAGACGGGCTACACAAGACAGCTCCTGAAGACAAGTTGCTCACCAAATTCCCTTCCCGTCCATAAATGCATCTAGTCTCCGTTCAAGGTTTCATTTGTGTTTGCCTCACTGTTACTTTCAATTACTTTCTTAAAAGCAAGATGAATATATTAAAGCTGGGAACATATGCTAGAGCTGCGCGTGGCGGCGGTGCTCATCTCCGTCCCGTTATCCCTTTGAGCTTGTGTGGGACAGAACCCCTAACCCGACACAAGCCCAAAAGAGTTCTTTTATTTTATTATCCTATAAGCAAGACATAGTTTACTTATTTTAGTTTTCTATAAGGAAAACACAATCGAAAAAAAGTCGCTTACATGGACGCTTCGACGTGGCACGGATATCCTCTTTCCTTCTGTGTTTTTTCCTTTATCCCTCGGCGGCGGAACACGGCAGGGAAGTGGTATATGTGTTAGATTTTTTTTTTTTACAGAAAATGAGACAGTTCAAGGGCGTGAAAAAAAAGAAAATAATAATTAAAAAAAAGCCCGTTACTTACTGCTCCTGAATAGAGTAAAGAGGAGTGGCCAAAAAGAGAGGTGTCCAGATACCCTCCTCTTGAAAGAGTTCTAGTCGTAGGCAGGAGGAAATACAGATGAAGGAAGATTGTTTCGGAGTTTACCAGCGTGAGGGATGAAAGAGTGAAGATGCTGGTTAACTCTTGCATAAGGGGTTTGGACAGTACAGGGATGAAGCCCCGTGTAATTTGTATCACAAGGCCCCGCTGAAAAATGTCACTCCCGGAGCCACTTTCATGACACGTTTTGGCTCTTTCCTCTATTTATATGTTTCGCACTTTTAGCCGTTTTTCATTCATCAACGTGAAGCCAAATTTTCTTTCAGAGGCTTCAGTAAAAAGCCTATTCAGTATTGATCACAAGGCCTTACTGATGAAATACTGTCACTGTAGCATATGCCTTCAACCTTTCTTTCATGTCCTGTGTTACTCGGTGGAGCAGTTACGTTAATATTACCGTCATGCCATTTAAGTTTTCCTCTTGCACCCATAGTTCATCTTTTTCAGTAACATTCTTTCACTGCAACGCCTATGAAGCCCTTGCAGTATATATAGACCACGTGTAGAGCCAGATCAGAGAGAGTAAAATCCACCGTTCAGCTGTAGATCATCAAGACGTATAGACTGATATTTTACATTCGTTTGCTTTTTGTTATTTGCGAGAACTGACCGACTGACTGATCTGCCCACTGTTTGTCCGTCACCGCGGCTCCCCCTTTTGTGTTTGCTTGCCATGAGTGATGTTTTGAACGATCTAGTGACGAGAGGGAAACAACTATGGCCTTAGTTGTTTAGTAATGATAGAGTAAGTGTTTTGAAATGTGACTTTAGGAGAGTAATTTGTTGCGTATTGTGACTATTGTAAGTGAAAATGGGTCTGACATCTCCGTAGAATTTTTGGTACTAGTCGTTTTAACACACACACACACACACACACACACACACACACACACACACACACACACACACACACGTACGAACCGGGAAATTTACTCGGAGGCCATCCGGAAAGAGGAAATGTCAATGTAAGTGCAGGAAGGGCGAGGAGGAGGAGGAGGAGGAGGAGGAGGAGGAGGAGGAGGAGATGGAGCATGAAGATGAGCTAAGGAGGTTGGAGAGGAAAGGAAAAGTGCCGAGAGGAATCTTGTGATGGTGGAGACGTGCTGGGAAAGGAAAAGACTGGGAAATTAAAGGAAAAATAATCAATAATAATAATAATAATAATAATAATAATAATAATAATAATAATAATAATAATAATACTGATATTATTATTGAATGATTTGTAAGGATGGTTTCAGATTTTTCTCAATGGAGTCGTTGGGCGCGCAAGGGAAATATTGTGTATGTCTGTTGATTCACTCTAGTTTCTCTTTTCATTTTTCGCTTCCAAACACTCGACTTCTGAACCGTTTTTCTTTGTTTGTTTCCTTCCTGTCTGAGCGAAACAACGTGTAGCTACGTTACATGTTTATTAATTTTTCTTTTCTTTCACCCGTCGCTCCAAACACCCAACCCCTAAATCTTGCTTCGGTCCTCTTTCTTTTTATTTCATTCTTCCTTATAAATCCCTCAACTTCGGGCTGGGGCCAACTACTAGTACTAGGCCCCACCAAGAAAGCCTACGGGCACCATAGGGAAAACGTAAGAAAGAAATAAATGAAAATCCGTGTTCCCTCTTGTCCTTGGTAAAATAAGAAGCTGGTGAAGGTCGCTATAGCAGCTTTTAAAGACGCTCTTGGGACATTACCTGAGCACGTCTTCCGCGAACTAAACCCATTCAGCGAGTGACCGATTGTGAAGCTAGAAGAACGATTGATAGAGGCCTGAGGGTTTTTTTTTTCTCCCTTTTTTAGATTTCCAGCCCGAGAGATCTTAAGTGAATGGGATGTTGGTAAAAGGGGTGAATAGGTACTCCCTGCTCCACTTTTTAATTGGGTTCGTCGGAATTTGAGCCGCGTCGAATATTTCTTGAAGACCATAACGAGAATGTTGATGAAGGGGAAGTCTACCAGCGAGTCTTGAATATTCTCAGCGCGAGGGGAAGGAAAGAAGGAAGGGAGGGAGGGAGGGAGGGTGACCCGCTCCCTCATGCACCTCGCTCGTAATTTTGCTTTCTCCGCATTTTTCGCGAGAGATTTTTCATAGTTTAATTTTTTGCTATTTTTTTTGTTGTTTATTTGTTTGGGGGTCGAAAAAATGCGGTCGTACCTACACATTGCGTTTAAAAGATATGGATAGAAAGACAGCCATAGACAGATAGCCCGATAACAGATAGATAAATATAGATAGGTTGATTCAAAAGTATACAAATCCTTTCACATAGATAGATAGATAGATAGATAGATAGATAGATAGATAAATAGATAGATAGATAGATAAAAAAATATTTGGAGTGTTATAGAAGTTGATTAGCAAATAGATGATAATAGATAAGAAAGAAGGTAGGTATAGATAAGCGGATGAATAAATAGAAAAAGATAGAGATAGATAGATTGATAGATAGCCGAATAGATAGATAGATATTTCGATTGATGTATATATTGATTAACAAATAATTGATGATAGTAAATAAATAAAATAAAATATAATAATGAAAAAAGTAAAATAATGAAAAATTAAAAATGAGAGAGAGAGAGAGAGAGAGAGAGAGAGAGAGAGAGAGAGAGAGAGAGAGAGAGAGAGAGAGAGAGAGAGAGAGAGAGAGAGGACGGTGAATTATGAGAATGGAGGAGCCTCGAAAATTTATGGAGGCTTTTTTGGCATATAAGTAAGTCCGCCTCTCTCCTGCACTTTTCCGAAAGGCTATTACGAAGGGAATCAGGCTATTCTTTTTATAACGAAGAAAGGAACATTTTTTTCTTTGCCATTTACTGAACTTTATTTTATTATTTTTATTTTTATTCATTTATTTTTTACTTCTTATTCCGGTTCTTAATAAAGTTTCGCTTCTACACTTGTTTTGGTTTCCTTTTTCTTTTCTTTTATTTTTTTCTTCATTATTATTATCACCTTCTTCTTCTTCTTCTTCTATTTACTTAACTATAGACTATATTTTTTTCATTCTTGTTTATTTCATTATCTATTTTCTGCTTCTTTTTCCCCTTCTTCTTCTTCGTCTTTATCTTCTTCTTCTACTTCTTCTTCTTCTTCTTCTTCTTCTTTTTCTTTTTCTTCTTCTTCTTCTTCTTCTTCTTCTTCTTCTTGGTGATGTAAGATCGAATGTATTAGTAATATATTCTTTCTGCCTTCTTTTCCGTGAAGAATATCGTCCCATTGTGTCTATTATGTATTGTTCTAGTAATATATCTTTTTCTTGTGATATAGATAGAGATAGATAGACTGATAGACAGATGGACATATAGATGGATAGATAGATAGCAAGACTGATAGATAGATAAACAGATAGATGGATAGATAGATCGATAGATAGATAGATTCATAGATAGTCGTTCTTGTAGTAATTTATCTTCTGCTTGGAATATATATGGAAATAGATTTAGAAGAAGATACAGATACAGAAATAGATTAATATATAGATGGATAGACAGATAGACAAATAGATAGATAGAGTGATAGTAGGTAGGTAGACAGATAGATAGATAGATAGACTTATATAACGTAAACGGATAATTATTTAGATCCTCGTGTTGCCTGGAAATGACCAAAGGAAGCAAAAGAGATGAAAGCGAGGCACCAAATCCTATCCGTTCCTCGGGGAACGTGTGTTTTCTGTGAGGCACGGAAAGACACTTCACCTCCCACCTCTGATATTACCTAAATTACCTCTTATTATCATTTATCACCTTTATTTATGTCCCAATGCGATTGTGGGTTTTGATGTGTGTGTGTGTGTGTGTGTGTGTGTGTGTGTGTGTGTGTGTGTGTGTGTGTGTGTGTGTGTGTGTGTGTGCTCTTCATCGCTCCTCTCTTCATCATTATTCCGCACACTCGCGTCTTCCATTGGCAGGGAATATTATGTCTCTGTGCTCGGAGCTAAATCGCGTTAGGTCGATGCCGTGTGAGACGTGAGGCAAATTTTTCTTGTTAATTTGATTTCCCCGAGCGAAGGGAGCTGTAAATGGACTAATTATCTCCCCGCACTGAGAGAGAGAGAGAGAGAGAGAGAGAGAGAGAGAGAGAGAGAGAGAGAGAGAGAGAGAGAGAGAGAGAGATTTACATAGATTTACATAGAAAATCAGACCACACAGACCCCACGGTCCAGACTTGGTGGTCTGTCCTTAAACCTAAGTGATTTTACATTAATCAGATGGCTCCAAAACGTTGCACTTCTACTCTAGTTGATATTAAGTTGAAGGAAGTGACGGTCGAGCTTATTTTTGAAGGAGTCAATCGTGTTACACTGGACCACTGATGATGGGAGCTTATTCCATTCTCGCACTACAACGTTGGTGAAGAAAAATTTGGTGCAGTCTGAATTTACTTGTCTACATCTGAGTTTTACGCCATTGTTCCTCGTGCGCAAAGTGTCATCGATCATAAACAATGTTGATCTGTCTACATTCGTGAAACCATTAAGTATTTTAAAACATTCGATCAATTTTCCTCGGAGGCGACGTTTCTCAAGAGAGAACATGTTAAGGGTAGAAAGCCTTTCTTCGTAGGATTTGTTGCGCAAGGAAGGGATAATTTTCGTTGCCCGACGCTGAACACCTTCTAATTTAGCAATATCCTTTGCATGGTGGGGAGACCAAAACTGTACCGCATATTCCAAGTGGGGTCTGACTAAACTGTTGTAGAGCGAGTATTACATCTTTATTCTTAAATTAAAAGTTTCTTTTAATGAAGCCCAACATTCTGTTCGCTTTATTTGCTGCATCGATGCATTGCTGTGAGAATTTGAGGTTTGACGCTATTTTGACCCCCAAGTCCTTGACGCATTGAACGCTTTTGAGTTTAACGCCGCGCATTTCGTAATCAAACTTCTTATTCCTCGTTCCAACTTGAAGGACCTGGCACTTGTCTACGTTAAAGGGCATCTCCCATCTATCCGACCAAGCTGAAATTTTGTGCAAATCCTCTTGGAGGCTCTGCCTGTCTTCGTCAGTGAGAACCGAGTTACCAATCTTTGTGTCGTCTGCAAATTTACTAATGCGGTTATTGAGTCCAACATCCACGTCGTTGATGTAAATAATGAAGAGCACTGGGCCAAGAACTGAGCCCTGAGGGACGCCACTAGTGACCGGCGCCCACTCTGAGTTAAATCCGTCAATCACTACTCTTTGTTGTCTGTTGCTCAACCAATTCGCGATCCATTGGTTTACCTGACTGTCAATACCTATTTGCTTTAATTTGTAAAGTAATTTATGATGCGGGACTTTATCAAACGCTTTCTGTAAATCAAGATAGACTACGTCCAGTGATTTGGTTACGTCATAAACAGTGAAGAGGTCGTTATAAAAGGTTAATAGATTTGATAGGCAGGATCTTTTGTTTCGGAAGCCATGTTGTGAGTCCCCAATTAATGAGTGGCTTTCAAGGTAACTCACAATTCTGTCTCTAATTATGCCCTCAAGTAGCTTACCTACAACCGAAGTTAGACTAATGGGCCTGTAATTACCTGGTACTTTTTGTCTCCTTTCTTAAAAATCGGTGTCACGTTAGCCTTTTTCCAATCTGAAGGGACAATGCCTTGTCGCAAGGACATATTGAATACGGTTGTGAGGGAGGAGAGTATTTCGCACTTTGTTTCTTTCAGCAGAGTTGGATATACTTTATCAGGTCCAGGACTTTTATTTGTTTTAAGTGATTTGAGGGCTTTAAGGACTTCATCGGGTTTTATTTCAAAGTTAGACAATGCATGCTCGGGATTTACATTAGTACTGGTGTTGGTGGTGGTGGTGGAAGGACTGTTATTATTAAACACCGAGGAAAAGTAATTATTTAATAGGTTTGCAACGTGTTGGCTGTCAGTCACTAGTGCACCGTCGCTGTTTGTTAAAGGTCCAATTCCACTTCTGATCGCCTTTCTGTTGTTTATGTAACTGAAGAAGGATTTCGGATTATTTTTACAGTTGGCTGCAATATTTTCTTCATATCTACGCTTTGCCTGATGCACTAATCTTTTACTCGTCGCCTTGCATCATTGTAAAGTCTAATGTTTTCGGGCGTGCTTTGGTCTTTCTTTAACCTGTAAGACAATTTTCTCTCCTTGACTGAGTGTTTCATTTCGCTATTAAACCAAGGTGGACGTTTATTAGTGTTAATTCGCTTCTCGCACAAGGGGACAAATGTGTCCTGCTGAGTGAGTAAGTGATTATTAAAGTTTAGCCAGGCGTCCTCTGCATTGCCGTCATCTGATAGTTGCATATCTATTAGTTTTCGTCGGATTTCTACGAAGTTGGCTCTTTTGAAATTGGGCACCCTAACTTTATTTTCAGTCACCGATGTTTGAGCTCTAATGTCAACGCGCACTAGTTTATGATCGCAGGAACCGAGGTGTTCTCCTACCGTGACATTACTGACTAGGTTATCTTGGGTCGCTATAACAAGGTCAAGTATGTTATTTTGTCGAGTTGGTTCAGAAACCATTTGGCTTAGATAATTTTCCTCTAGAAATTAGATCATTCTATGGTACTCACCTTCTGTACCCGACAGTGTCGCCCAGTCGATATGGGGAGGTTAAAGTCTCCTAGTATCAGTGAGTCGCTGTTATTAAGTGACTGCCTTAAGACGCTGTACATTTCAAGATCGCCATCAAGTGATTGCCCCGGAGGCCTGTAAGTGACAGATATATTTAAATTGACTTTTGCAATGTTTACTCGCACGCACAAATGTTCAACGTTACTGTTTCTTGGTGTTTTGTCAGTAGGTTGCAAGTAGCTTTTGACAAAAAGGGCGACACCACCCCCTCTACGGTTTACACGATCATTGTTGAAGAATCTGTAGCCATCTATGTTGTATTCGGAACTTAAATCAATATTAGTGGTGTCGATAAATGTTTCGGTTATAGCAATTACGTCAAAGTTTTCTGTCAGAGCAAGACATCGCAGTTCATCACATTTGTTTCTTAGGCTACGCGCATTGAAACTAAGGACTCTTAGGTTATCTTGAAGCTTGGTAATAGAGGTACTGGAGGGTTCAATGTTACGAGTCTGAAGGAGGGCCAGCTTCCTCGACAAAAAAGGGAGGCTGTTGCTCTACAAGGCCCACATACGGCCTTACCTGGAGTACGCTGCCCTCTCTTGGATATCGTGTGCTGCCTCGCACAGCGGGAGACTCGACGCCATCCAGAGACGGGCACTGCGACTGGTGGATGCGGCAGACCCCCCAGCCGGGCAGGAAACTCTCAGCTCCGTCGACTCCTTGGAGCACCGCAGGGACGTAGCTGCTCTTGTGGTGTTTCACAAGGCACAAATGCAGGGAGTGCCACATCTGGCGGGCTTACGCCAGATGCCCTCGCTCCGGCCGCCAAAAACTGGTCTTAAGGTAAATTAGGAACCGACCTCTTCGTTATATTGGTCGAAGATGATGAGGAAGATGATTTGGCTTCTTCGCTATAACGTCCATGGCAACGATTTTAGTCACTTTAGTCACGATAAAGTGTGTGCCTCGATTTGGTTTTTCTTTTTCTTCTTGTTCTTCTTTTTCTTGTTCTTTTTCTTCTTGTTCTTGTTCATCAGCTTCATCTTTTTTTCTTCTTAATTTTCTTCTTTTCTTTTTCTTCTTCTTTTTCTTCCCCCTCCTTCTATCATCATTATTATCATCATTATCAGAATCTTAACCACCACCAAGACCACCATTACATCCATCATTATCATAAGAAGCATCATCATCATCATCATAGTCATCTTTATTATCATTATGACTTTCCCTAACACCACCACCACCACCACCATCACCACCACCCCTAATATAGTCATCATCAACATCAGCGTGACCACCACCACTACCATCGCCAAGAAGAAGAAGAAAAAGAAGACAAAGAAGAAACACCAAATAGAAAAGGAAGAAAAAACAAAAAAGATGAAGTAGAAAAAAAATAGGAAAAGGAAGAAAAGAATAAGAAGAGGAGGAGGAGGACGAAGAAGCAGAATAAGAAAAAGAAAAAGAAGAAAAAGAAGAAGAAGAAAAAGAAGATGAAGAAAATAAGAACAAGAACAAGAACAAGAAGGAAGAAGAGGAGGAAGAAGAAGAAGAAGGAAAGAAGAAGAAAAAAAGAAAAAACAGGAAAACAAAGACGAAGAAGAACAAGTAAATACCAAATCGAAGCACAAGAAGAAGAAAAGGAAAAAGAAGAAAATATAACACAAAATAGAATCACAAACATTTTATCATCGACTTGGTATCTGTGAACAAGAACAAGAACAAGAAGGAAGAAGAGGATGATGATGAAGAAGAAGAAGAAGAAGAAGAAGAAACGACCATCACATGTTTTCTGGGCGGGGCGGCGGCGGCGAGGGGCGAGGAGAGGCGGGTCAGGCAGAGGACGTTCGCTGTTTGCTGGCGGGGCCTCGACGTCCTCCAGCGGGTGTCTTAATCATGCAAGTTAAGCCGAAGAAAAAACGTGTTGGTACAGGCAGTAATGAGGGTCTGATCCGCCCCGCCGAAGTTAGGGCCGAGTTACAAGGCTGAAAAAGAAGTGAAAAAGGAGATAAGAGAAAAATGAAGGTGAACGAACAGGAAAAAATGTAAGAAAAGAGGAAATAAAATAGTAAAAGAGGAAATAATAAAAGCAAGAAAAAAAAGAGGAAGGAAGAGGAATAGAAAATGAAGAAAAACTAGGAAGAAGAGGACGAAGAAGAATAAAAGAAGGTATAAAAGGATAGAAAAGAGAAAAAAGAAGGTAAAAGAAAAAAGAAAAATGAAGTGAAAGAACGGGAAAGAATGTTAAGAAAAGAGTAAAAGGAAGAACAAGAAGAAGAAAAAGAAAAAGAAGGAGGAAGAGGAGAAAAAGAAGAAAAACCGAGGAAGAAGAAAAGTAAAAGGTAAAAAGGAAAGAAAAGAGAAAAAGGAAGGTAAAAGACTGTAAGAAAAGAGAAAAAAAGAAGATACAAAAGAAAGATTATGAAATGAGGTGACGTGGATATAGAGAAAAGAAAAGAAAAGGAGGAAAATATGAAAAAAATAACGAAATGAGGCAAGGGAAGTAGAAGAGGGAAAAGAAAAACGGGGTGAAAATAATGAAAATAATGAAATGAGGCGCCGTGGATGCAGAAAAGAAGGTAGAAAAAGAAAGAAATATAAGGACATGACGTGGCGTGGGTGTAGGAAAGGAAAAAGAAGGAAAAAGAAGGAAAAAGAGAAAGAACACTGATGACATTGCCTCCCACACACTCCGCTGAGCATCAAGAAGAAAAAAGAAGAAAAAAACGAGGAAGAAGAAAAAGAAGAGTTGAAGGTAAAAAGGAAAGAAAAGAGAAAAAGGAAGGTAAAAGACTGTAAGAAAAGAGAAAAAGGAAGATAAAAATGAAAGATTATGAAACTGACCTCTCTATTGGCTACTCTTTACTTCGTCTTTTATAGGAGCAGCGGTTAGCGGACTTTTTTTTTTTACACTCTTTTTGTTGCCCTTGAGCTGCTTCCTTTGGTGTAAAAAAAATAATAATAATAAATAGTTGTATACTGCCTGCTTCATATATACCGGTTACACGATAACTCCCTCACCCTTCCGCCCGTACCCTCCGTGGTCTAGTGGTTAGCGTGCCTTGCTACGAATCCGCGGCTGCAGGTTCCAGTCTCGGCCCGAACAGTTGGCGAGTGCATCCTCCCTTTCGGGCTAGTCAATAAATAAGTATCTGGGAAAACCTGGGGAAGGTAAACTGTGGTTACCCGGATGCCACACCTGCCCTGTGTCCCGGGGGCATTATTCGGAACTGTATACTGGCTCGGTCTCATACCCACAACCAGCCAATCAACAGTCAGATGTGTCAGCCAGACTGAGCCAGTCACGACGCAGGAAGGGTTTGTACAATGACGTCATAAAGTTTCTATGTAACAAATATATGAAATCAATATATTGTTGCCTTATTATTAACAACAGTGTGTGAGTAGCAATAGTCCAAAAAGGAGTAGTTGCCAAATATTTTTTAATGCATTTCCTTAAGCTTGAAGCCAAAGACGTAACTGTTAAAATGATGATGAAGGATGCAAAGTTGCCATGTGCACTCGGACACAATAACAGTATAACCTCCAGGGGCTGGATTCATCATACCATTTACCGGACCTGTGGCTGGTAAGCTTCGCGGTATCTTCGCCCACCCGGTAAATTAGCATTCATCAACCACTTACCGCACCTCTGGTAAGGCCAAAAGTTACCGCGGCTCCGAGCACCCGTAAGTGAGTTACCGCAGGCGTGGTAAGGCGGGTAAACACTGCCGCCTCAGGTTTATTTTTCCGTCTGACTGCTTGTATCGGCGGTTCCTGAACATGACAACGCAATGCGATAACCTCGGTAGTTGCAGGAGTATGAAAACGTATAATAGTGACGGAAATAAGTGGCGAGAGACGTGAAAAAGACCATGATCAAAGGACAGCGGGTCACCCGGCGCGCTGAAAATGACGTCAGCAGGTGGAGAGATGAAATAGAAAACGAAAGTATTCACGTCGAACGGTAACGCAAATAAAATCGAAAGTATTCACGTCGAGCGGTAACTCAAATATAATCTAAACAGGCTTTCATTGTCTTTGACAAATATCGTATCTTCTATAGGTTTCTGTAGTGAATTTAACACACAGAAACTACGTACACACATCTTTAGGTAATGTTTCTTGCTTATACAGACTATAAAGCACTTGACTGTCTATATATGCATATTCTAGACAGTATAAAAATACAAAACATGCGGTACTTTTTGTGATGCGGTACTACCGCACTAAGTACCGCACTTGCCCACCTCTGGCCGTAGCACCACATTTAGGGGCAAATACAGGATACACAACTATCGACGTATGTAAGTAGCTAGGAAGGGTTTCAGTAAATCACACGTTCCTGTTTTGCAGTTTTATTATAACTTTTTAAAACTTAGTGAAGTGGTCCATGACACTATCACTTGAGGCCGCCTGTGAACACAACAGACGAGCCGGAAGTGGATCTAGGCTGGAGTGACGGCTGGTGTGCTGCTCCTTGAAGGTTGGGGTCCTGGGCAGTAGCGGCAGCACTGTTCAGCTACACTTCACATTGCACACTCGCGTTATCCCAGGGAACAGTTACTTCTTAACTAAATCATACACGACGGACACAAATTGCATATACTGGAATGACCTATTTGTGAAGGTCAAAAGTGTCACTGCAGTATGGCTAGCAATACACCTCTTGCCTAGACTGTTATATTTCAAATGTCCGTCCACAAGCAAGAATTTTAATGATGTAGAACAAACACATCGCAGACTTGTGAGTGGGGTAATTTCTTTGTCTGTATTATTGGCTACTTGTGATAAATACTATTGGATACTCATAGTAAATATTCAGAATATTTCCTTATTAACTTGAAAGTTTTGACATTTGACTAAATAGCCTCCTTGAAGGTTCAGCATGCATGTCAACCACATGGTAAAATTAAAAACAGGAAAAAATAGTTGAATGTATTTTTTTTGCACCATTTTTAGATAATTTATGGACAATAACTTCGGTATTTAGATTGCATTTATGTACTACTATAAATAATTCCAAAAGCTGAATTTAAAAATTTAATACTGCAGGCTAAGTTAAAATAATTACTACAGCCCAAGTTGAAATAATTACAACAGCCAAAGTTGAAACTCCAAAAGCCTGAAAATCCCACATTGAAGAAGTACAGAGCTAGTTTCCCCGGGCCGTCTTCGGACAAGGGCCCGTTCCCCTTTTGATACTAGGGGATAAATCTTGCGTACACACACACGCACACACACGCACACAAAAAAAGGCAGTCATAAACCCCGACACGGTCTTGATACCACTCGATTTCTCGCGTGTTGTGTCGTTCGTTCCCAACATCAATGGCGAGAACACCAACTTGGAAGAAGTTTCTTATACTCTTCATCACACTTACGGATGACGTGATCGCCCACGTTATCCGGATTCAAAATGGTGTAGGCTGGTCGGAGTCCTTCCGAGTTCCAGCTAACCCTGGACACACAGCATACACCAAGATCTTGCGCCTGACTGGCTGTCTCGCTTAGCTGAGATGAAGGTTGTCCTCGTCACCAGGGTCTTCAGATCTCGGCGGTGGGAGAGATACAGGTACACGATGAGTGTGGCCTCCCTCATACTCTTGGACCCACCGTCACGCAAGTGTACTTGGACAGGCAAGGTATGGGGGATATCGGCGACACCTCGACTTACCTGGATTTCTACTGGCTCTTATAAGACATACTTAATGAGGTCAAAGGGTTTGCGGACGAGAACTGCTATTATCCCACCTATTGGCCCGCCGCGTCAAAGGGTTTTCAGTGAATTTCTACTGGCTAGCTCATGACATGCTTATTGAGGTGGAAGGGTTTTCAGTGAATTTCTACTGGCTAGCTCATGACATACTTATTGAGGTCGAAGGGTTTTCAGTGAATTTCTACTGGCTAGCTCATGACATGCTTATTGAGGTCGAAGGGTTTTCACTGAATTTCTACTGGCTAGCTCATGACATACTTATTGAGGTCGAAGGGTTTTCAGTGAATTTCTACTGGCTAGCTCATGACATGCTTATTGAGGTCAAAGGGTTTTCACTGAATTTCTACTGGCTAGCTCATGACATACTTATTCAGGTCAAAGGGTTTTCGGAAGAGCACCGCTATTATCCAACGTAGGGGATGATTTTCAAACAGATTCAGGCAGGTCTCTTAATCTAAAGATGGTCACCGCCGGGCCTTTGAAGACGAAGGGATAAAGTTCAAACTGAACTCAGACATGTCACTGAATCTAAAGACTGTCACCGCCGGGCCTTAGAAAACGCAGGGGATAAGGTTCAAACTGAACTCAGACATGTCACTGAATCTAAAGACTGTCACCGCCGGGCCTTAGAAAACGCAGGGGATAAAGTTCAAACTGAACTCAGACATGTCACTGAATCTAAAGACTGTCACCGCCGGGCCTTAGAAAACGCAGGGGATGAAGTTCAAACTGAACTCGGGCATGTCACTGAATCTAAAGACGGTCACCGCCGGGCCCTAGAATACGCAGGGGTTGAAGTTCAAACTGAATTCACCAGGAAGGGAAGGTAGACTTTCTCCAGCAGGATCATTAAGGGGAGGTAGACTTTCTCCAGCAGGAACAGCATGAAGGGGAGGTCCAGGCCAGGCTCCACCCACCCACCCCTGTGGACAACAAGGGGAATGAAAAAATCAAAGAGACAGCCGGAAAATGGAAAAATTCATGAATAACTTGAGAGAAAGGACTAGCATACTTAAATTGAGGACATTCACATGTGGACAATAATGCTCTAATATGCGTACAATAATGCTCTAATATGCAAGAGAAGGATAAAAATTGATACCAGAATAATAAAAAAAAATATTACCTGGTGGCAGCAAAGGCTCTATCGAAGGCAGTGTTGGTTGCAGTGGTCAGGGGCGAGCAACGAGACGGGCCAGTATGTCGGGTAATAGCAGTGTTCATCGGCACCCAAGTGTATAATGTGATCCATTCCGTCGCTATAGTTGTGCACAACCTTGTACACTCGGCAAGGCAAGGCAAGGCAAGCACCGCGAGGAGCAGGAGAGATATTCGGTTGTCTGGCTTCATCTGAAGTCTCGAGCTCAGGGCCAGAGAGTAGTCAGACTCCAACACTCGCCAGCGGCTGTGCCATTATGTTAGATTCCACCGTGGCCATCACAGAGAGAAGGCTTTGCAGGGGATTCAGGGAACAACCGACTCGATGCGCCATTTTGGAGAATGACCGCGTGGGTGCAGACTTCCTTCCACACGGAGTAACAATTAGGAAATGAACAACACAAACCGATGAGCAGTTCTCGTTTCAGAGACTAATCAAATAGCGTATAGGGAACAAAGATTTGGAGGAAACTTACCAAATACATCGCTGTAATATTAAAGGCAAAAATACAGTAAAGATTTCTTACCTGTGGTGGCTTGTGTTCCCAGCTGCCTGGCCGTCTTGGGTACTGGTGCACAATGACGTAGACGGTAGACTTTCTCCAGCAGGGCCAGCAGCAGAGGCTTTCCCTACAGCAAGCAGGAAGGCGATGTTCAGGTCAGTTCCTCTCACTCCTGAAGAGGAATTTGGAAAGGGATAAACCCAATACGTAATAGTCGTTTGAGAGTAATCATAGCATATAGAGAACATGTGGACGAAACCGAGATAGACAGAGATAGAGACTGCTGTAATACTCGAGCAAAGATATCTAAGTAAAATATCCATACTCGTGTGATGGATCAACGGCTCCATCGCAATGGCTTTCGTTACAGCAAGGTTGGAAGGGGATATTCAGGCGAGTTCCTCACCCTGAATAACAGTTAGGGAAGGGATAAACCTAATGAGCCATTACCAATTCAAAGTTATTAATGATAAAGTTATTAATGATACAGAATGAAAATGTGGACGAAGCCGATAATATACACTGCTGTAACACGCAAGCAAGGATGGTACAGTAAAACATTCCTACCCGTGGCGAGGCAGTGGCTTTCGTTGCCCAAGTCAGCATGGAGAGGAGCATCTGTGTTATCAGGATGGATTCCACCGTGACCATCATGGAGGGAAGGTCCTTCAGGTCAGTCCTCACAACCCTGAATAAACATTAGGGAGAGAATCCCAATGAGCAACAGTCTTTTCAAAGGGACTAATGACACAGCATATTGAGAACATCCCATGTGGACGAATCCACTAATATTAATGCTGTAATATGCAAGCCAAGATTGTACAGTTAAAGATTCTTACCCGGATGGCAGCAATGGCTTAAATTTCCTCCCCGCACGTTACCGCAGAAACAAAGGAGGTGCAGGCAGTTCCTTCCACTCTGGAATAACAATCAGGAGAGGGATAAACGCAATGAGCAATGGCAAGTTCAAAGACACAACAAAATCATGGACTAAACTAATATGCACCGCTGTAACACGCGCACCGCTGTAACACGCAAGCAAAGATAGTATACAGGAAAATATTCTTACCTGTGGAGTCAGCAACGGGTTTGGATCCCATCATCCCATCCGCCTGGTGGAGGCAACACCGCACGCAAGCCTTGGAAATCCTGAGGCAGGAAGTTTAAACACAATTCAGGCGTCACTTTCCAGGAGACTTAGTTGCCGCAGATAAAAAATAATGTTAGGAAGACACTAACAAAGAGGTCATTTCTTAGGGTCTCTCAAGCACGATATTTTTTATCCTCAACACCAAATCCCCAGATTTAGTAAATGACCTAAATTCTGTCTGAATTTCACCACCTCTGTTTTCCAAGGCACGGCGGGTCTCCTCCACCAGGCGGTAGGGATTGCAGTGGTCGGGGGCGAGCAACGCGGCGGGCCAATAGGTGGGGTAATAGCAATTCGAGTCCGCAAACTCTTTGACCTCATTAAGTACGTCGTACAGGAGCCAGTAGAAATCCAGGTAAGTCGAGGTGTCGCCGATATCCCCCATACCTTGCCTGTCCAGGTACACTTGCGTGATCGTGGACACCAAGAGTATGAGGGAGGACACACTCATCGTGTACCTGTACCTCCCCCACCGCCGAGATCTGAAGACCCTGGTGATAAAAATAACATTTCTCTCGGCCAGGCGAGAGAACCAGTTAGGCGTAAGACCTTCGTTATCCGTGTCACCCAGGGCCCTCCGTCGGTGGATTATCCCACTTAAAACGCCCGCCGCAATTTTCGCCTGCCTGGCTCGGTCTCGAATCGTCTCGAGACCAGGGCCAGAGTGCAGTCCGTTGCTGTCCGCGACACGGAGGAACCTCGCCAGCACCTCGCGAGATGCCAAGCTGGATTCCACCGTGTCCTTAGCGGAGGGAAGGTCCTGCAGGTCAGAGTCCATCGAGTGTCCAGGGCCAGCTGGAACTCGGAAGGACTCCGTCATCTTGATGACGTGGGCGAGCACGTCACTGGTAAGTATGAGGAGTATGAGAAGACTCCTCAAAGTTTGCCTTCTCGCCATTGCTGTTTTTAGCCTTGTGTCGAGGATACTACTGTCTTCTGTGGCCGTCCCAGGTATATATACCCCTCAGCCGAGCCCGTGACGTGTGCGAGGCGGCCTAACGAGCACAGGGAATTACAGTTCTCGGGTTTGTCTAACGTGCGGGGCCGCCCAGGGAGCAGTGATGGCGGTGGGCGGGGCTGCTGCGGTCATTACTCGTGGCTGCCGCGTCCAGGGCTCGGCAGCATCATTAGCTCCAGATGATGTAGTGCTCGTGTATTTCCTTTTTTTAATGCCGAGGTTTTGCTTTTCCGGGAGGCTTTGGGTTTACAGGAATACGTATATGACGACAGAATAGTACTTGTATGGTTAGGAAGTGAAAGAGATGTCAGCGTGTTAATGCAACCAATCTATATTATTTTTTTTGTACTATAAGAGACTATGGTTTTACGAGAGGGTTCAGTTATAGGTTAATAGAATACATGACAGCAGAAGCGCCAGTTGATTAGATAGGAAAAGAGATGTCGGCGTGTTAACACAACCAATCTATATTCTTTTTTGTACTATAAGAGGCTGTGGTTTTACGAGAGGGTTCAGTGAAAGGTTAAGTACATATTATTCCTCGTTGTTACATATTCTGAGGACGACAATTTTATTTCTCGTGAGTTTTGATTTGTTTGCTTCATTTTTTTTACAACAAAGGAGACAGCTCAAGGGCACAAAAGGAAACAATAATAATAAAAAAACGCTACTCGCTGCTCCTACAAAACGAATCAAAAGAGGTGGCTGATTTTTTTTTTTTTTCGGAAAGCACTGTGCATATGGAGTTTTTAAGGTATAAGGACGACAAAAAAAAACATGATTTGCGAGGAAGCATAAAATCCCGCATGAAATAAATGAAAACAAGGAATTATAGGATGACCTTAGCCTGAAAATAAGATGCCAAATAAGATAAAAAGCCTCCTGCAAAACTATAACAGATACTGTCTCTGTAATGATCGAGATAAAAATCGTAATGGCTTATTTTTAAACGATTGGGGAGCTGTCTTGATAGAGCGAGTAGCAACTAATATAATAAACAAAACTGTAATTGCCTACTGTTCGTAAAACGACCTAAAAAGAATAGAAATGGCTTATTTATTCTGAAACGACTGGAGCAGTGTATTGATGCAAACTAGGGAAAGGCTACTTCAGAGTTTAGCATCAGTAACAGTGATGAAATAAAGAAGATGCTGGCTAACTTGCATAAGGGAGTTGGACAGCCGCTCATTGGTTATTAACGGTAATGGTTCAAATAGGAAAAGAGACGCAGGTGTATGACTCAGGATGGAGGGAGGGATAGCAGTTCATGTTGAGGTCATTAATGGCTTAGATAAAAAAATAATGACGCTTTAGATTAGCTCCACCCTGACCTGGCCCTCATAATCTCGATCCCCGTCTTGAACACCGCGGCCATTTACTTAATCATTAACAAGGAATTACCGCTCATTGGTTATTAACGGTAATGGTTCAAATAGGAAAAGAGACGCAGGTGTGTGACTCAGGATGGAGGGAGGGATAGCAGCTCATTTTGAGGCCATTACTGGCATAGACAAAGAAATAATGACGTTTTAAATTAGCTCCACCCGACCCACATGATCTCCCTGTCATGTCTGTCTGAACACCGCTGGGAAGGGTTGATTGATTGATGGTTTATTGTTGCAAAGTTATACAACAAAGGAGGCAATTATATCTGTTTAGTTTCATGGTGCTACCCACAGATATATCAGTAGTCGCTGGGAAGGGTTGATAATTGAGTGTTTTAACCGTGGCAGGGTTTCTGTTTTGGGTGCTCAGGGTTTGTGGTGACTCCTCACTCATTTCACTGAAACTGTATATACATGTAAGTTTGTATATTATAATTCTAACCTACGTGTACATAAAGACAGTTAAAAATACATTATACAAACTTGCATGTATATACATCTCAGCGAATAGTGTGAGTCGCCACAAAGCCCTAGCACTTAAAACAGAAGCCCCGCCACCTCAGACGCCCGGTTTGTTCTTCTCTCTCGCTGGCGGCTCTCAGGGCGGTGGTGTCGTCATCAGCAACATTCCTCATGCTGTCTCCACCCTAAACAACTTCCTGGCTTGTTTTGCTCTCAGGGTGGTGGCGTTGCTGTCAGCAATGTTCCTCATGCTGTCTCCACCCTAAACAACTTCCTGGCTTGTTTTGCTCTGAGGGTGGCGGCGTTGCTGTCAGCAATGTTCCTCATGCTGTCTCCTCACCCAAAACAACCTGACCTCACCTAAACATTCTGACACTATACAGAACAGCAATTGCACCATACATTCTGCACACACACACACACACACACACACACACACACACACACACACACACACACACACACACACAGAGAGAGAGAGAGAGAGAGAGAGAGAGAGAGAGAGAGAGAGAGAGAGAGAGAGAGAGAGAGAGAGAGAGAGAGAGAGAGAGAGAGAGAGAGAGAGAGAGAGAAAGAAAGAGAGAGAGAGAGACGTAGATATATATATAGATAGATAGATAGATAAATTATAGATGACACCTGTACATTAGGGCAACACGCAGACTTAATTCACACCTCGCCTGAGTCTTCTGTCTCCTGTACCCACGGCTCGGCACCTTTGATACTTCTATGTATTTTTTTTTTAATGTTTTTCATTTTTATATTTTTTGTCAGTCACTTTAAAATATACAAACTACAGATTCATACCACTGGGATTTTTGGATGATTGGACTTTTACTGTATTGGTGTTTTTCTGCATACGTATGTGTGCAAAATAATTGCTGCATTAACAAAAGGAAAGACTTTTTATTCAAAAGAAATATTAATACTTGAGAAATGGAAGGGCAGACACTTTGACTGATTGATTTAGAATGTTTTTATAGACATAGTCCGTTCACTTCAGCTGTGAATCCACAATGGCTGGAAATATTGATAAAAGATGAAAGTGTAATAATCATTAAATGTTGTTCTCTGACTTCTACTCACCATAATTATTAACAATTGAGGATGGAAAGTTGTGTTAATAGTTGTGGAATCACTGCTTATTCCAATGTTTTCAACAAAACAAACTTATCTATATCAGATGAGCTAAGTAAAGGAATACTAATATTTCTTGATCATAGGATAGTATTTTGGATGCCAAACTTGTCAGATGCCCTCCCTGCCAACAGCCAGTCAGCAGTGTCTTAATACACTAAGGTCAGATCTAGGTATCCACCTTAACAGAGTGGACTATTGTATAATTCATGTTATGCCACAAAGGCAAAATAAAAAAGGTTAATTCTGTTTTGTTTCTAACTAATGAAACCTAGTTAATAAAAACCTACCTAATTGGACCTGTCACCTTATTTTGACAAGGTAACTGCAATTTTTCCAAGGCTGCAGCCACCTTATCCATAGCACCACTCAGCCTCCTCACTTCAAGAAGGATGTCTTCTTGAACTTCCACCATTTTGGGCCCAACTGGTGGGTTAACCCTCCTCTGCCTGCTGGTGGAAGCGTGAGAAGGTGCCGCGCCTACATCAGGGGGAGATAGAGTTTCTGAGGCACAGTGTACAGGTGCCAGTTGAGGGGCCAGCCGGTGAGTAGTAGTAGGGCGGGATGGTGAGGAGGGGGCTGTGATGGGCCTTGCAGAGGTGCGGGTGTCAAAGAATCCTCCGAAAGGAAGATTACACACTTCTGTGTCTGCAGAAGCTGTACGTAAAAAATCATCATGATAAGAGTCATTCAACATGGTATGATATCTTATTTTGTGCTTTGATTATGAATAGCGAGGAATTTTAGGAAAACCTAAACTAATATGTCTGCTCAACTTAAGATATATATGTTCAGACCACACAGACTCTATGCAGAATGGTGGTCTCCTTAAACCCAATTGAAACTACGTAAAAGCTTTGCAATTTCTGCCTTAGCAAACATGAAGGTGAAAAGGTCTAGTTGATTTTCAAATCTTGTGTGTTGCACTGAACCACTGAAGGTGGAACTTTATTTCATAATTAAGTTTCTCTGGAAATCAAGAGTTGGTGGGCAAAACAATAAAATAATAATCTTTACCAAATAAAACTAATAAATGTGTTAAAAAATCAAGATATACAACAAAAGTTATGGGAAATCGAACCCATACCTTTAGAGCAACTGATGAGTGGGGTCACCTTCCTTCATAAGGAGTTCACAGTGTGGCTGGGGTGTTACGGCAAGTGCCGCAGAAGTGGCCCCTGGCATAGTGACTTTTTAGCTCATCATTGGCTCAGTTGGGTTGCTGCCCTGCTGACTACTGTTATGAAGGCCTGAGTTCGATTCCCAGCACTCAACGACAAACATTTCAAGGTTCTTCACTGCATTATTGAATTTTTTATGGTGAAATATATCAAGTTGGTAGCACTTGTCACAAAGACTAATGTTACGTAGGTTACCAAATACAAAGATTAGCATGAAGTACATTTCATAACATAATTTACCTGCGGACACAGAAGGTGTTGGACGAGGATCTGATTCTAAATCAGATCCTGTGCCCGCTACAACTGCAGGGTCCAGCACCTGCGCCTTGGCCTCCTCAGCATCGGTGAGGGTGTCCGTTTGTACAGAGCCGCCACCTGTACAATACTGTAAAAAAATAGTACATGGCAGTGCAGTTATGCATAAACTTATTCTGAATCATTACCCGAATAACTGCCCCAACACTGTTATACCTGTCGTTGCCAAAATAGGAAGCTATTTCCACCAAAGTGCCGCAGAAGTGGCCCCTGGCATAGTGACGGCACTAACTTATCTCTGCTAAAATATTAACTTATTACCTCTTCATTCATTATTCTAATACTTGAAAAACAATAATTAGTGATATAAACGGTTATCTGTGTTTGTTAACATATAAACCCTGTAAGTTAGGTGTTTTTAATAGAGGGATGAGGGACTGCAAAGACAGCGATGAAAACCATCATGACCCATGACAGAATTACTGTCTAGAGAAGATAGTCTTTGCCTTACCACTTCAAAGGAAATAGTTATGTTAGTGATAGAAGAGTCAGACAGTTGATGGGAGAAAGGGGGTATTTAATTCATGGGTAATATAAACAGAAAATGTTCTAGCGAATGTCTGCCATTCCTCACAGTCAGCGGTTGCATAACCTTTAGCTAGTCTAAGAGGACCCACAGAATGAGCATTAAGTTTTGGCTTCTAATATAAATGACTAAAGGATTTTGGGGAACTTTTTATCTTATTGATGAGGGATCTATCAAGGACCAACTGAGAATACAAAAAGTAGGTTCAGTAGTCAGATACATTAAAAGTGTAACCTCCCGGCTGGAAATGTCAGCTTGCACACGCCTGCCACCCGACCACTCCACCAATAGCTGTCGCGGCCTGGTCATGACCTGACCTGAGTGGATGATGGCTGACAATGCCTCACCAACTCTCTCTCTCTCTCTCTCTCTCTCTCAAACACACACACACACACACACACACACACACATAGATATATATATATATATATATATATATATATATATAGAGAGAGAGAGAGAGAGAGAGAGAGAGAGAGAGAGAGAGAGAGAGATAGATATAGATATATATATATATATATATATATATATATATATATATATATATATATATATATATATATATATATATATATATAGATAGATAGATAGATAGATAGAAAGATATACACACACACACACACACACACACACACACACACACACACACACATTTGAAAACAGTAGGAACTCTGCTTCACAAAAAAATGTTTCCTGGTGTGGCTGTCTATTGAGAGAGGCAGCAATCACTTATGGGCGGAGATGTGAAACTCATTAAGGAGTGACAAGCCAAAATAAGAGGCCTAGGCGGGGCCAGGAACTCATGTGTGTGTGTGTGTGTGTGTGTGTGTGTGAGAGAGAGAGAGAGAGAGAGAGAGAGAGAGAGAGAGAGAGAGAGAGAGAGAGAGAGAGAGAGAGAGAGAGAGAGAGAGAGAGAGAGAGTGTGTCTGCCCCTTCTTCCCGCTGTTTCACTCTCTCCCCCAATCTCTCTCTCACTCTCCCTTTTCCCCTTCTCCTCCTCGTCGTAAGATTTATTCTATACAGGTTCAACTTAATAATTGTCTTTTACTAGTTTTGTAATAATTTACACGCAAATAAATATCACTTTTAAAATGTTAGTAATGATCTATATACCCGCAAAGTTTGTTGTGCCAGAGAGAGAGAGAGAGAGAGAGAGAGAGAGAGAGAGAGAGAGAGAGAGAGAGAGAGAGAGAGAGAGAGAGAGAGAGAGAGAGAGAGAGAGAGAGAGAGAGAGAGAGAGAAAGGTTCCTTCCAAAACGATCTCGCCGCCTCCTCTTCCTCCTCCACCCCCATATTACCCCATTCCCCTCTTCTCCCTTCCTCCTCAAAATATGTGAAGAAGAATGAAAGGAAGAAAGAAAAAAAGGAGAAAGGGATAGAGAAAGCAAGAAAGAAATAAGGAAATAAAGAAAGAAAGAAAGGGGAGAGAAAGAAAGAGAAATCAATATATGAATAAATAAATAAAGAGAAAGAAACAAACAAAGAGAGAAGGAAAGGAGAAAGAGAGAAAAAAGAGATAAGAAGAATGAGAGAAAGAAGGAAAAAAAAGAAAAAAGAGGGAAGGAAACAAAGAAAGAAAGGAAGAGACAAAAGAAAGAAAGAGGAATTAAGAAGAAAGAACTAAATTGAGGAGAGAGAAGAAAAGAGAGAAAGAAAGAAAGGAAGGAAAAAAAAGAGATAAAAGAAAGAGAGAGAGAAGGTTGTAAGATATAAAGAAGAAGAATGAAAGGGAGAAGGAGAGAAGAAGAAGAAAAGAAGAAAGAGAAAGAAAAACAAAGAAACAAAGAAAGAATCAGAAGAATGAAGGAGAAAGAGAGAAAAAAAGCAGAAAGAAAAAAAAAAGGAAGGAAGAGAGTAAGAAAGGAAGGAGGAAAGATATTGAGCGAGTAATCACTTATAAGAGAAACAAGGAAAAAAAGCCGGAGAAAGGAGAGGTGGCGGAGCGGCGGAGGTCATTAAGTAGTGAGACTTAATGAGGTGATAGTAGGAAAAGTACCTGGCGGAGAGAGAGAGAGAGAGAGAGAGAGAGAGAGAGAGAGAGAGAGAGAGAGAGAGAGAGAGAGAGAGAGAGAGAGAGAGAGAGGGGGGGGGGGAGCATTTTATGTCAGCCAGCCATTCAGGTCAGGTCATTACCAAGTCGCGAAAGCTATTGGTTGAGCGGTCGGGAGAGAGGGGGGTGTCCGAAACGGGCTAACGTCCCTGCCAGACCTGGAGGTTACACTTTTATCCTATCCGAATTAGAGGTAAAGTCACCCATGACGGCTACTTCTATTGAAGGACATAAAAAATATAAAAACTACATTAAGTTGCAGTTATCAGAAAAGTTACAAGGAGGAAAATATACTATTATTACATACAGATTTAATTCAATAAAATGTATAACACAAACATTATTGCAGTAACTTCAGCAAAATTAATGTTTGTTAACACCGAGACACTCCAATATGCCTCCCAATGTTGCCAGGAACATCAGAACGAGTTTTGTTGTATAGCATAATATACAAATGAATCAGGAACATCAGATAATAAAAGTTAATAATTTAATAAGGAACCAAATTTCAAGTGTGAAATCTATAACAGGCTGGAGAACTGTCCCTCCATGACTTTTCACTGCTTGTTAAAACACTGCAGAGGATATATTCTCACGCTTTGGTAACGCTCCGGTAACTTGCACCCTAGCAACGATTGGTTGGGCTGGACAGCCAATCACGTGCGACCTGTGATGCTGTATTTCAGCTTGCACGTGTCGTTTGTTTTGTTTGTTTCCTAAGTCTCCGAGCTGCTTCTTGGTGTGGCGCTTGAAGTCGGAGAACTTCACGCGCACCTCCTCCACGCTGCGCCCGACCCCACTCACGGCGTTGATCTCCTCCACCACAGCTTCCCAAGCTCGTTGTTTGGCTGCAGCGGTGAGGCAAGATTACAGCGGCCCTGTGATGGTGTGCCATCTTTGCCGCACCGCTGTGATGAGGGCTAAAACTTCCTCGGTGGAAAAATTGTGCCGCCTTCTCTTCACAGCTGACGCCATGTGTTGAAAGTGAGGCGCGCTGCTGGCGTTAGCGTCGCCGAACCTTCGTCATTATTATCCATACACAACAGAATCCTCACCAAACGACGGAAAACTATGAAGGTAACAGAAACGAGCAGAATATTGTATAAGCGATTATATTTTTATTTCAAAGCTAAATATACAGTTAACGTCCCTTCATTCGTGAAAAAACGCATCTAATTGAGGGATTACAACGCTAATTATTTGTTTTAAGGCAGTATTTACCCCTGTACAATACACGTCTTGATTTTGAAGTCTGTGTATTAGTAAACAAACGACACGTGCAAGCTGAAATACAGCATCAAAGGTCGCACGTGATTGGCTGTCCAGCCCAACCAATCGTTGCTAGGGTGCGAGTTACCGGAGCGTTACCAAAGCGTTGATGAATGCCGTGTTTGAAAGATGCCGCAGCTACGGTAGCGCCGGTAAATGTGAGACATACCGGAGGCGTGGCTGGTAAGATTGATGAATCCAGCCCCAGGCTGGTGTTGCGCGAAATAACTCCTCGTACATGACTCATAAGAACATAAGAACATAAGAACGCAGGAGTTTACAAGAGGCCGGTAGGCCTGTACGAGGCAGCTCCTTTGACCCTAAGCTCCCGTGTATCTAACCCCACCTAATATCGCTGTCCATGAATTTATCTAGTCTATTTTTGAATGTGACAATTGTATTGGCACTCACCACATGACTGCTAAGCCTATTCCACTCATCCACCACCCTGTTAGTAAACCAATTTTTGCCTATGTCCCTGTTGAATCTGAATTTATCCAGTTTAAACCCATTACTTCGTGTCCTACCCGGTTCTCTTACCAACAAAACCTTATGAATGTCTCCCTTATTAAAGCCCTTCATCCATTTATAAACCTCGATTATGTCTCCACGTACCCTTCTCCTTTCTAGAGAATGCAAGTTTAACTGTTTGAGTCTTACCTCATGATGTACAGTTTGATATCATATTTACCCTCAACGCATTCTTCACCTGACCTGAGTGACCTGACCTCAGATCATTGCATGGGTATGAAAATACAGTACAGAGCCCATTTATCAACACCATATTTCATCACACCTGGCCTTCCATTGGACGGCAGTGGCGGCCACCGGTGGCTCCGTATGAAAGCTCCCGTTGGAAACAATGCTTTACAGTGAGTGGCGGCCACTGTGGGTGGCGGCCATTGCTACGCGAGCGAGCCACCGTCAAACCCGGTGACGCCACCGGGCAGCTGCAGTGGCCTCGTGTGAAAGGCGCCATTGAAAAGTATGTGAGGTAACTGGTGACGGTCACTGGTGACGGTCACTGGTGACGGCCACCGGTAGCCTCGTGAGAAAGAGGCCTTGAACACGAGCATTGAGGGTTGGTAACTGTGCACCTGACGTCATGGGGGAGGAGCTGGGAGGGTTGAGAACTGAGAGGAGTCTGCTTGTGGCCGTGGAGAGCGAGAGTGCCCGTAGTATCTTGATTTTGGGGGGTTAATATGGCTTTGTGTGTGGTAGATGGGCGTAGCAATCACTTCAGGAAGGACAATAGTTTATATGGATCCCCTTGTGAGCTTGAGGATAGATGGAATAGTGGCGTAACCTCTGCAGAAGTTATTGGTACTCACTGGATGACTCAAGGATGTGTCGGGTAAGTGATGCTCAAGTCTCTGGTGTAACAAGAGTGTTTTTTTCCCCTCGTTGATCTAAATCGTATGTAATTCAGTTCGTAGCGGGTGAGAGTAAGAATAAGACTACAGTAACAGGCTGTCTGCAATGTCGGCGAAGAATATGCCAAGGGAGTGTGTTCAGCGCGTACGAGTAGGTTTGGGCAGACTGAAGCTTCGCTGGGAATGAGCACCGCAGTAACGAGCCACCTTGCCTGTTACCTTCTTTCGAGCTGTTCCGCCTTGTATCGCTGCTTAGGTCCTCCTTGGTACTGCTTTACACCTAGATACTTCACGACGCACTCTTGGTTACTTCACTGCGTACACTTATATACTTCAACCTGCACTGAGCTCTGTTTTTCTGGTTGGGCAAATAAATTAGGCCGTTTCGGACACCGCCACCTCCACCCCACCACTCCACCAATAGCTTTTTATTCCCTGCCGATTTTTTTCATAGAATTATCAAGCTACTGTAAAGAAACAATGCCACCTGACAAAGAAAATTCTCCTGAAGATGAAGGTATCAATAGATTTCTGGTAAGTTAGAAAGGAAGGTAAGCAAGCTTTTATACAAAATTATAGGCGATGGACGAGTGGCTTCGTAGCGTAAAACACATATAGCCTAATATAACGATTTAATAAATTCGTATACAAACTTGCTTACCTCCGTTCCGTTCTAACGTATCGATAATCTGTTGACACCATCATATTCAGGAGAATTTTCTTTATCAAGTGGCACTGTTTGTTTTTACAGTACCTTAATAATTATATGGAAAATTGGCATGGAATAAAAAGTGGTATAAACCTTTATAACTCGTCTTTGACTTCAACTCGCATTATTTCCTTTATTTTTAGTCAGTTTGAGTTGTTTTCAACACAGTCATAATCTGCAATCTTTCTCCTGTCCAGTGATGAAAAAGGCAAGTATGTTTTACCCGACATGAGTTGGCTACGAAGCATAAAAGTAAAACTTGTAGTGTGGCGAGGTCTGTTTCCATGATCGCCTCTCTCTCTCTCGCCCCTTGCTGCATGCGGACATTCCAGTCTATATCAAAATCATACATGCTACTATGCTTATAATCATATAAAATGTCAATGTGGAGCTGTTGATCCAAAACATTGCGTAGCACGCCAGATACTACTACATTGAGTAATTATATACAGTAGTAGTGAGCAAGAATGATTTGTATCGTCTTTGGCAGAGCAGCGGCGCATTGCATACCTCACAGCAAAAGTGGTACATGGCAACTTTGCATCGTTCATCATCATTTTAACAGAGATGTCTTTGGCTTCAAGCTTAAGAAAATCCTTTAAAAAGTACTTTTCATCTTTTTTGGACTATTGCTACTCACGCACTGTTGTTAATAATAAGGCAACAATATATTAATTTCATATATTTGTTACATAGAAACTTTATGACGTCATTCTCCAAGCCCTTCCTGCGTCGTGACTGGCTCGGTCTGGCTGACACATCTGACTGTTGATTGGCTGGTTGTGGGTATGGGCCGAGCCAGTGTACAGTTCCGAATAATGCGTCCCGGGGCGATGGGCTCTTTTCACCACAGACTCAGGGGCAGCGCTGCCAAATTGTCGTACTATGAACATTACATTTATCATTTTTAGGCTCCAATATTGTCGTAACCACACAAATAACGATAGAAAATTAGTTATCGTTAAAACGACTAAATATAGATGGTTTTCGTTCTTTTTGCTTGAGTATCGTTCAGAAACTACGAAAATGCAATGCGATAAGTACGATAATCTGGCAACGCTGCTCAGGGGCCGGTACGACGGAGGTGAGCACCGCGGCCACGCGTAACTATAGCCCATGTACCAAACTTTACCTTACCTTACCTTACCTAACCTAACCTAACCTAACCTAACCTAACCTAACCTAACCTAACCTAACCATACCTTACCTTACCTTAGCCCTTCGTTCCTCGGTGTGCCAACTCTCACCACGCCGCTGTAAGATAAGCTAATAGATTGCCTGTCACATTCACCTTTAATATGACGAACTAATACACTGTTACATACATACTGATAATAACACACTCCCTTGCCCTTCCCTTAGCCCTTTACTCTTAGCCTTGCCTTAGCCCTTCGCTCCTCGGTGTGACAACTCGCCCGTCACGCCACTGTTATGACGGCCGTGTGTGTCGAGCAAACTCCCGGCAAACACACGGTAAGCCCAAGTGGCCATTATGTGGAAGACTGAGCCATTCCTCCCGCACCAGCCTCACCGACACCCACACGCCTCCCGCCGTGACCCCGAGGCTGGGTGTGCGCCGATCACAGTGCCGGCGGTGTCGTGAGGTGTCGGGGAGCTTCATTAGGCATGTGCTTTGGTGAGGGAGACGTAAAGGGGCTTAGATTTGCACTCGTGTATCGGATGCTATTCGTGGCTCTTTCCACATTAACATTAAAGGTGAACATGCTTAACATTTTAGTTTTGGTTCTTGACCCTTCGGCTGCGATTGGCACGGATATGACTTTCACCGGTGGCCTGGTAACATATAGTCCCAGTTCTTTCTCTGCCTCTGTGGTGGATAGTGGAGTGTTTTCCATGTGGTATTGGTGTACTGGATATATCCCCTCCCAAGGTGCATGACTTTACATTTTTCTTCATTGAATTGTAGCAGCCACTTTTTGTTCAATCCCTGTAGCATGGTGATGTCTTCTGGTAGGAAATCCGCATCCTAGGAGTTAAGTTGTCTCGCGAGTAAAGTGATGGTGGTTTTGGTGATGATGCGAAGATGGTACGTAAGAAACATTGATTTACAGGTACCAGATTCCAGTGGCGTTAATTTTCAGTATCAATAAGAGTGAATAAGAGAGCAGGTCGTGTCGTGCATGCGAAGAACTGCTAACAGATAGATAACGGAAGTAACAGAATGGCAGCCTAAAAATTATAGAAGTCAGGGGAGACGGAGGACCAGGTGAAGGGGTGGAATTAGAGCATTTACCGGAGCACGATGAGAGAGAGAGAGAGAGAGAGAGAGAGAGAGAGAGAGAGAGAGAGAGAGAGAGAGAGAGAGAGAGAGAGAGAGAGAAGATAAAGAAGAAAAAGAAGAAAGGAAAAATAAAAACAACGATGAAGAAAAAAAAAGAAAACGAGGTGGAAGAAGAAAAAGGAGAAGAAGATGAAGGAGAAGATGAACAAGAATAAGAAGAAAAAGAGAGGGAGAGAGAGAACCTTTACCCTGAAGTAAACAACCAGTGACCGAAGAAAATGAAGATGATGAACGAAAAAGATGAGAAAGAAACATTGGCAGCAGCAACGGCGGCGTGTGTGAATCGAGCCCGAACCATGAATCACAGTTATTGGCTTGAACATTGATACAGCTGCTACAGGAAACAAGCGTCGCCCGTGATGGATGTGGTTGTGGCCCCGAGCATGCATTGTGTGACGTTGTTTTAGCTTCTCGCGTGAGGCTTAGGAAGGGAAGGAGAGAGAGAGAGAGAGAGAGAGAGAGAGAGAGAGAGAGAGAGAGAGAGAGAGAGAGAGAGAGAGAGAGAGAGAGAGAGAGAGATGCAAGGGGAGGGAAAGATGTGGAGAAATGAAGAAAAGGAAGGCAGGAAGGAAGAGAAAAGAGATGAAGAAGTATAAGATGAAGAAGAGGAGAGGGAAAAAGATGCAAGAGGAAGGAAAAATATGTAGAAATGAAGATAAGGAAGAACACTTAGGAGGAGAAAAAGGCAGAAACGAAGAGAAAAAAGATGAAGAGGATGAGGAAGAGGAGAGGTAGAGAGATGCAAGGGAAATGAAAGATATGTAGAAATGAAGAAAAGGAAGAACGCTAAGGAGAGAAAGATAGGAAGAAAGAGGAAAGAGATGAAGAAGAAAAGAATTAGGAGGAGGAGAGGGAGAGAGATGCAAGAAGGAAAGCCATGGAGAAGTGAAGAGAAGATAAGAGAGGGAGGGGGGAGAGAGTGGCAGGAAGGAAGGAAGAGAGAAAGGGTGGCTGGCTCTCCTCCTCCTCCAGAAACCTGTCTCTTATTTCCTCACCTTGATTTTCCACGTTATAAAATGGAGACTCATTTAGTCATCCATTTTCTCTGTATTTTTTGGGAGGGTCAGTTTTCGTTTTCTTTCATATTCCTTTCTATTTAAATTTAACTCTCTCTCTCTCTTCAATAAATATCGTGTAAACTGTAGAGGCGGTGGCGTCGCCCTTTATGTCAAAAAGCTATTTGCAACCCACTGACAAAACACCGAGAAACAGTAACGTTGAACATTTGTGCAAGTGAGTAAACATTGCAAAAGTCAATTTAAATATATGTCACCTACAGACCCCCCGGGCAATCATTCGATGACGACCTTGAAATGTACAGCGTCTTAAGGCAGTCACTTAATAACAACGACTCACTGATACTAGGAGACTTTAACCTCCCCCATATCGACTGGGCGACACTGTCAGGTACAGAAGGCGAGTCACATAGAATGATCGAATTTCTAGAAGAAAATTACCTAAGCCAAATGGTTTCTGAGCCAACTCGACCAAATAATATACTCGACCTTGTTATAACGACCCAAGATAACCTAGTCAGTAGTGTCACGGTAGGAGAACACCTCGGTTCTTGCGATCATAAATTAGTGCGCGTCGACATTAGAGCTCAATCATCAGTGACTGAAAATAAAGTAAAGGTGCCCAATTTCAAAAGAGCTAACTTCGTAGAAATCCGACAAAAACTAACAGAAATACAACTATCAGATGACGGCAACGTAGATGAAGCCTGGCATAGCCTTAAAAATCCCTTACTCACTCAGCAGAACACATTCGTCCCCATGTGCGAGAAGCGAATTAACACTAATAAAAGCCCACCGTGGTTTAATAGCGAAATTAAACAATCAGTCAATGAAAGAAAATTGTTTTACAGGTTAAAGAAAGAAGAAAGCACGCCCGAAAACATTAGACTTTATAATGATGCCAGGCGACGAGTAAAAAGACTAGTAGGTCAGGCAAAGCTTAGATATGAAGAAAATATTGCAGCCAACTGTAAAAATAATCCGAAATCTTTCTCCAGTTACATAAACAACAGAAAGGCGATCAAAAGTGGTATTGGACCTTTAACAAACAGCGACGGTGCACTAGTGACTGACAGCCAACACATTGCAAACCTCTTAAACAATTACTTTTCCTCGGTGTTTAATACTAACAGTCTTCCTCTCGCTACCAACAACACCAGTACTATTGTAAATCTCGAGCATGCATTGCCTAATTTTGAAATAACAACCGATGAAGTCCTTAAAGCTCTCCATTCACTTAAAACAAATAAAAGTCCTGGACCCGACAAAGTATATCCTATACTGCTTAAAGAAACAAAGAGCGAAATACTCTCCTCCCTCACTACCGTATTCAATATGTCCTTGCGACAAGGCATCGTCCCTTCGGATTGGAAAAAGGCTAACGTGACACCGATTTTTAAGAAAGGAGACAAAAAAAATACCAGGTAACTACCGACCCATTAGTCTAACTTCAATTGTAGGTAAGCTACTCGAGAGCATAATTAGAGACAAAATTGTGAGTTACCTCGAAAGACACTCATTAATTGGGGATTCACAACATGGCTTCCGTAACAAAAGATTCTGCCTGTCAAACCTATTGACCTTTTATAACGATCTCTTCTCAATTTATGACGTAATCAAATCATTGGACGTAGTCTATCTTGATTTCCAGAAAGCGTTTGATAAAGTCCCACATCATAAATTACTTTATAAATTAAAGCAAATAGGCATTGACGGTCAAGTAAACCAATGGATCGCGAATTGGTTGAGCAACAGACAACAAAGAGTAGTGATTGACGGATTTAACTCAGAGTGGGCGCCGGTCACTAGTGGCGTCCCTCAGGGCTCGGTTCTTGGCCCAGTGCTCTTCATTATTTACATCAACGACGTGGATGTTGGACTCAATAATCGCATTAGTAAATTTGCAGACGACACAAAGATTGGTATCTCGGTTCTCACTGACGAAGACAGGCAAAGCCTCCAAGAGGATTTGCACAAAATTTCAGCTTGGTCGGATAAATGGGAGATGCCCTTTAACGTAGACAAGTGCCAGGTCCTTCAAGTTGGAACCAAAAATAAAAAGTTCGATTACGAAATACGCGGCGTTAAACTCACAAGTGTTCAATGCGTTAAGGACCTGGGGATTAAAATCGCGTCAAACCTCAAATTCTCACATCAATGCATCGATGCAGCAAATAAAGCGAACAGAATGTTGGGCTTCATTAAAAGAAACTTTTTATTCAAAAATAAAGATGTAATACTTCCGCTCTACAATAGTTTAGTCAGACCCCACTTGGAATATGCGGTACAGTTTTGGTCTCCCCACCATGCAAAGGACATTGCTAAACTAGAAGGTGTTCAGCGTCGAGCAACAAAATGATCCCTTCCTTGCGCAACAAATCCTACGAAGAAAGGCTTTCCACCCTTAACATGTTCTCTCTTGAGAAACGTCGCCTCCGAGGAAAACTGATCGAATGTTTTAAAATACTTAATGGTTTCACGAATGTAGACAGAACAAAATTGTTTATGATCGATGACACTTTGCGAACGAGGAACAATGGCACAAAACTCAAATGTAGACAAGTAAATTCAGACTGCACCAAATTTTTCTTCACCAACGTTGTAGTGCGAGAATGGAATAAGCTCCCACCATCAGTGGTCCAGTGTAACACGATTGACTCCTTTAAAACAAGCTCGACCGTCACTTCCTTGAACTTAATATTAACTAGAGTAGAAAAGCAACGTTTTGGAGCCATCTGATTAATGTAAAATCACTTAGGTTTAAGGACAGACCACCTAGTCTGGACCATGGGGTCTGTGTGGTCTGATTTTCTATATAAATCTCTCTCTCTCTCTCTCTCTCTCTCTCTCTCTCTCTCTCTCTCTCACACACACACACACACACACACATAGCGTATATGAGTAATATTTTGCGTTGGTTGTGGCAGCAAACACTTATAAATTTCCACGTCATATGAGGTTCGCATTGTCCTGTTTCGGTGTAGACCAGAGCAGAATCAGAATATAAATGGACGTCACTGTTCCGTCTCCTAACAGGTCACAACAAAACCAACACACGAAGATACACAGCGAGCAAGCCTTGTCGAGCCGGTGTGTGCACGCAAAACAAGGCAGGCAGCCACACCCTCACCTGCACGAGTGTGGCCGCGGGGTGGGCATGAGCCTTTAGCAGCGAGCCCTCGTCCTGTGCTTCCCTCCGTGCCTCCGTGCTGAACAAAGGCAGGGAAGGCAAGTCGTGTTGCCGCAGCGGTGAGTGCTTGCCGCTCACAACACGGCGGCGGCGAGTGAGCGGCTTACTGCTCCGGCCCAGCGTCCTCGTGCCGGGAAGTGTTGGCGGAGGGCGTCAGTGTTTGCCTCGGTGGGGAAGCGGCCGCGGGATGCCAGCCACGCGGAGAGCTGGACCCATAATCCCAAACGTTTCGACGCCTTAGTATATCTATTCAAAGAGGCTCTCGTAGAAGTTGCATGTGTGGTTTCATATCTCTGGGGGTAGTTATGCAAAGTTTCTACGCCATGAACAGGTAAAACATGCTTGAGAACCCGATGTATCTTATAATTGGCCTTTAAAAATTATTATATCAAAGAGTCCGAGGCGGTTGAGAATACGAGCCCTGGACCGCAATACTCAGCTTCACAGGGCCGTCCTCTTAAGCATGCCAGAGCCCAAGTACACATATTTGACAAGGTTTTCGTAGCAGCTGTGTGCCTTTCCAGAGGTAGTTTTATGGCTGGTGGTAGTTTGACCCTTCTTCTGTACCATGAACCTAAAAAACACTCATTAGAACCCGACTGATCATTTTGGCCTTTTGAAATAGATGATGTGAGGGGTGAAAGCATCGGACAATACCGGTCATAGAGTTAGAAATACTAGGATATAAGACGTGGTGTTTGCGTTTAAGGTTTTAGATGGATGGAAAACGAAGAACATTTTGTGGAGAGATATTCATTCGATCTTGAGTGGGAGAGGCTGAGGTTAGGGGGTACGTATGATACTTATTGAGGTTGTCATTCTATATAGACGGAAATAGTAAATGGAAAAGATTGCGGAGTTACATTTACTGGTTTCGTTGTCAGAGATACGTATGATTCTTACTGTGGTTGTCATTCTATATAGACGGACACAGTAAATGGAAAAGATTGCTGAGTTACATTTACCCGTTTTGTTGTCAGAGATACGTATGATACTTAGTGAGGCAATCATCCTCTATAGGCGGACACAGTAAATAGGGAAAGAGAGCTGAGGTACTTGACCCGCATCGTTGTCCAAGGCATGTGTCCTGTACGCCGCTTGTGTAGCATAAAACATTTTAAATATAATTTACTGACTGTCACCAATGGCACGATTAACTTTATTACCTACTGAATCATTAATATTTTCACCCGGTATGCATCGTTATTTAAATGCTACACTGTTCACCTCTAACTCTCGTAGACATTGTTTGTACAGGCCGGCCACTGCCCCGCTAGGCCTCTTGTGCCCAGCCTGGAACTGAATTACGAGTGCTGAACTTTTTTGTCGCGCTGTGCATTGCCAGGCCGGAGAGTATTGCAATAGTGGATAAAATCGCTGTATTATTATTGCTATTAGTATTAAAAATTACGTTTTCATTAATTTATTACTCCTATTGTGTGTGTGTGTGTGTGTGTGTGTGTGTGTGTGTGTGTGTGTGTGTGTGTGTGACTGTGTGCTTGATTGCATGCGTTATGAAGATCCTTCCTGTGTAATTATTGGGACAGCATAAAATGGATAACTTTTCAAGAGGTGACCCAAAACTTAGCGTTCGTTAAGCACAAGGCCGCGAATGTGATCAGCGCGGCGATAAAACTATTTATAAATTTGCACAAATATAATGACGAAGTTGCCTTGTAACCAGACTGACAAAACCTTGCAGCGTCACTTCGCCCCGTGTCAAGAGCCCTGGAGTGGCGGCACACGCTCGGGCGGCCGCGGACAGAATGGATCCCTGTCCCTTTTTAGACTGCGGTACAATAGATTCATTCAGAAAACAAATACACACTCACTTGTCACCACAACACACCAACACTAACAATTACACTTGATTCACTTCCCTCCCCTGCACACTCGGCTCCCCCGTCCCCCCAACAGCCAACAAATATGCGTGTTATGCACCTGTACGGATGCCCTGCTCATTATTGTCCAAATCCAGATCCAGATCCATTAGTTGATAAGAAACCAGCCGGGCGGTCATTAAGGTCGCACGCCACGCACGCCAGTCTAGGCCGTACGCACAGCAGCAGGAGAGCCCCCTTGGGTGTGCGGGGCGTCGGCGGGCCACTAGCGGGAGGGGCCGCGGCCACCCTGCCCAGCGGGGTCATTGGGAGCTAAAAGCAGCGGAAATCATGCACCATTGGCCACTGTCCGCTCGAGCTCCCGCGGCCCACCCAGCTGGCGTCTTCAGGGCCGAGCCTCGAGGGCCAAGTTGTCTCAAGAGGAAACCAAGACAGCGGCTTCGCAGGACTCCTCCGTCTTCCACAAAAGATAATTTTTGGAGCTCAATTTTCCTGTGCGTGGTATTAATGATGCCTCGCCGGTAAACTGACGCCTCTGATTAATGGTTTGCTGCCCAACTTTTATGCTCAGGTAACAGGAAGCGGCGGCAGCTTTTTCGTGTCGTACTCAACACGGAGGCATCGCACGGCACACATTGCTGCACCGCAGTCATAATACAAATTTCACATTATCGTTTTACAAGCTTTCCAGGAACCTGTTTTGCATTTGCATCGTGTTCTGTGGTCAATTAGCGTCGTGACGGGTCGGTTCCGCGCCGCGGCAGCACGCAAGGCTGTGGCAGAGAGCGCCGATAAGTTTTACGCTCGTGCCCGGCGACCGCAGACCCACACACTGCCACGGCCCGCTGTGCTGTGGCCAAAGTGTGGCAGTTGTTGTAAGGCGTGTGTCGTTCCAGGGAGTTTTTGGGTCACATTCTTAAACATTTCGTCGCCCAAACACATGCATTTTACAAGGGTTTCGCAGGAGTCGTGGGCTTTTCTAGGGGTAGTTATATGAGTCTGGTGCTAGTTTGACAAAGCCTGTGTACCATGAACGTGAAAAAACGCTCATGAGGACGCGTCTTACCTCTTTTTTGGCCTAAGAAGTAAATTATGTAAGAGGTGGAAGCGTCTAAGAATGCTCACATATGTTCAGGAATATAATCGTTCATGTTTGACTCATTTATCATCATGAGTGTTAGCAATATAACTTTGATGATCGATGCCTTAGATTGACACGTAAATAAACAGTTCCTGTGCAGTCTTTGTGAAGTTAGTGGTGATCTTTATACATATTGCAAGAAGACACTTTGACTCACGTATAGCGTCAGAGCACTTTGTTCCTCGCCTAACCCGCCCGCGTATTTCCCTTCTCTGCACGGGTATGTGGCGCCCGCTCTTGAACAGGGCTTGTTAGGTTAGGTTAGGTTAAGTTAAGTTCGGTTAAGTTAAGTTAGGTGTAGGTAGGATGTCTTAGGGTAATTTTGAGTGGAATTACAATGAGAGTATTTTCCAGAACATCCCGTGGTTAGTTTCGAAGGTACAGCCGAGCGTCTTCACTCAGGAACCACACACCCTTAGAGAGATTGGGAAGGTGCCGCCCGCCCAGTCCGCCTCGCGTGACGGCGCCGCGGCTCGGGTGATAGTTATTCAGGACTCGTGCGAACCAAAAGCAAAGTTCGGTCGCTGCAAAAATAATAAGTTGTGATTCTCGAACTGACCGCTTTAGTCCCCTCTCTACCCTGCCCTGACCCCTCTCGCCCCAACTCCTCTCTGCCCTCTCCAATCCCCTTTCGCCCCAACCTCCCTAGCCCCAACCCCTCTGCTGCCCCAACCCCCATTTCTGTCCCCTGATTCAATGAGCGAAGAGTTTGATAAATGGACCTCAGTCTCTATCATGCGGAGTTTCTCGTGTGGCAACTCCGTACTATTTATTTTTTTATATGAGCAGTTGTTAGCAGGTTTCTTTTTGTATATTTTTTCCCTTGAGCTGCTTCCCTTACTGTACGAAGAATTAGTTAACCTGGTGCCAAACTACCCACGTCAACTGAAGTGCCCTGTGTCTCGAGGTCAAGGGTACTCCCCACCACAGGCTCAAAGGACCAATGGAACGGAGATGAGCACCGCCGCCACGCGCAGCTATAGCGTGTGCACCGCCTTTTACATGAGTGTATTCGTAAAACTTCACCTCAACAAACATTATATTTTCTGCACATGTTTTAGCCAACGTCTCTCCTTGCTGTCCTCCGCCTCTGTACAGCGTCGTGACTCCGGCTTGTGTCTGCCCTGCCTTGACTTTTTCAAGGAGTGTATTCGTAAATGAGTGTATTTTTTATTTTTATTTATTTACACCGTTACACAATAAGGGAGTACTACATAATGAATTAAGTTCACATATCACTATAGGCCAAAGACAGCTTCATTACAACTGCCTATCTTAAGGCCTGCCCTTAAAAACATTATTCTCTCT